>NC_058131.1:100561333-100813833 GCF_016433145.1 Gracilinanus agilis
TCTCTCTCTCTCTCTCTCTCTCTCTCTCTCTCTCTCTCTCTCTCTCTCTCTCTCTCTCTCTCTCTCTCCCAAATGGGGGAAGACATGACATAAGTAGAAACTGGGGGTAGGTAGCATACACACAATAGGTGGGGGGAGATGGCTAGGAATAGACATAGAGTGTTAGTTCCCATTAGGATAAGGTTCAAGTTTATCTTCCAAAATCCTTGATGGCATTACCTGATAGACATCAGTGGCACCTCAAATTTAACTCACAATCTCCTCTATCTAATCATCTGCCATTTCCAATCAATTCTGCTTTTATAATATTTATCACTGCAATGATCTTATTTCATGCTCTCCTCACATATCTCCTTGACTATATTAATAGCTTTTTAATTGGTCTCATAGCTAACCTTCTCTAACCCATCCTCCATCTGTTGCTGAAATAATTTCTTGAATCACAGAGCAGACCATGGCACTGTCCTTCTCAAAACCTTTACTAACCCCTCACTGCTTATATGTTAAAATACAAACTCAAAGATTTAGATCTATATGAGATCTCAAAAGTCATCTATTCTAAGCAAATATTTTTATGGTCTAAATAACTGAGACCAAGGGAAATTAAGTGACTTGATCAAGGTCATACGAGATTCCAGCCATTGTGCTAAGCACTCAAAAAAGGGGAAAAACACTCTAAACATACACTCTAAGGGGAGGGGGCTGATAAGCAAACAAATATGTACAAATTGCATATAAAATAAATAAGAAATAATTAATAGAGGAAGGTCCTGGAATTGAGAGGGGTTGGGAAGGGCTTACACAATGGCAAAAAACAATGTTCACCTCCTTTCAGTGGAGGAATTTTTTATTTATTTGGAATATATAGCTATTTAGAATAGTCCATTACCTGTAACTCTCATTAATCAACTCTGACATCTTAGTTTAATTGATGAAGTGTTCATAGAAAAATGTTTTATAGACATTGCCTCTTTGAGAATAAGACATTTTCCCCCTGTTTTTTCCTTCCTTTTTTTAAAAACTCAATCAAGTCATGATATTATTCTATGTTGATCCTGGTAAAAGAAAAAAAGCAAAAAGAACATGAAGGAAACAAAGCAAAAGAAGTAAAGACCAATTTCAGTAAGTGTGTCTTATATTTTATTGTATTCCCCATAGTTCTTGGAAAAGTGTTAGACACAATAATTATTCAGTATCTACTTGTTTCTTAATCGACACCGATTGACTTTGAAAAAGGTTAACTTTTACAATTTAGTGAAAGGATTGGAAGATTATTTACACAAAGTGAAAATCCAGTGAGGATTATTATGTTTTTTTTCAAATTTGTATTCTTTTTTCTAAAGTGAAAATAATACTCATTTATTAAAGAAGTTAATATGGAAATGCACGATTAATTGCAGATTCTGACTTCTGCTAACACATTCTTATGACTTGCCATCACTTTATAGTCTTCATTTTCATAATGGTCCATTAAATCCTTTTCCCTACACCTCCATTTCTTTGCTCTCATGGGTACAGATAATTCAAAAGTAGTTCCTTCCCTCAAAAATGTTTGGTATAAATAGTCCAGGGCATGAGTTATTTAAAACAAACCAATATTTTTAGGAACAGGTAAAAAATAGTAAATAAGAATTGTGACAGTAAGAAGAAAACAGACCAAATTAAAGATAAATTCAATCCCAAGCCAAATTAGTATAGATTTAAAATTCTATGATTTTGACATAAGAACTTTAGTAAAACGAAGTCATCAGAGAACAACAGCATAGAGTAGCTCTTTTTCACACAGAGAGATAGATAAGTGTCATTGAGGATAAAAGAAAAGATGTAAGACTTTGAAATTATGATACACCTCCACTGTCAAAACACATCTAAAGCTGTTAGGTACTGAATGTTTGTCTCATTGAAAAGAAGGGAGCTAATTAAATCACCATCATTTTGTTAGATTCAAGGATAACAAGATGTAAACAGCGTATATTTCCTAACAATATGTCAAACCATATGCTGTAGATTTGCCCATCATCCAATAGAATCTATGTTGCTTATACCCCTCAGAATTTTACTGAATCATGGTTACTGAGAAGCCTCAAATACCTAGCATGTCCAATTAATATTTTCTGAAAACACTGTATTCCTCTATTTTAATAATAATTAGTAGAATTTTTGGGAGAAAAAAAAACAACTAAAGGAAAGCATATTCCAATGTGAAATGCAGAGATTAGAAAGTAGTTCTTCAGAAAAGAAAAGAAAATGATTCATGAGGATCATATGGCCTAATGATGAAATTTCAGCATCAGTTTTTTTCCCAAATACAAGTATTAATAATTCATTTTTTATTAAAATGACTACAGAACTAAAATAGGATGCCATTCTAAATAATATACTCAGAAATATCTAACAGCAACTATGAGTAACATGCAAAAAAGTTTCTTTTTATCTTGGGAGCATTACAAATTTGAAATTCAGAATACCTATCTATTTTTTAAGACTTTATAGTGAAGTCTTCCTTGAGTGAATTACAGATACTGTCATTACTTAGATTCCTCTGCTTTCTAAGGATCAGACAGCTAATGTTCCAAATCAGTATTTCTCTTTTCAGCATTCAAAATTTTCTCCAATGAGATAAACTGCTGCTCTTGAAATGTGAAAGATGTTTTAAGTCATGGTAGGAGACACACTAGCCAGATGAGCTTGGCTAATTCACTGAAACCCTCAGAGCTCCAAGGAAATATTTTGGAGCTAGTACAAGAAGCTACAAAAGATTAAGCTTATCTGCAAAAATGGAGTTTCCTCAAGGGGAATTACTACACAGGTGAGTATATACACATATTACTCACATACACACACATATTGCACATATTTTAACTCCACAGTATTTTGGTGTGAAACTCTAATAAGACAAATACACTTAGATAGAGACATACATTTTGAGGTTTACCTAGTTTTCCCCAAACAATTTTTGATGGAATTTGATAACATAAAACAAATTATGCCACTCCCTAATTTCCAACAACAAAAAAAAAAGGTAATGAGATAGCTTTCTGTGTAATGTCAGTTATTAACTTGGGGCCAAATTGAACTTGTGTAATGTTTTATAATGGTGTCCTACTACATATGTGCATATATATTAATGTGTATATAGACACACTTGAGAAGTGTATGTAATTCCCAATATTTATGAGACAGTGATAACAGAAAATTGATTTAATGGAATGTAGAAATACAGGTAGAAGAAAATGAGGGGGAAAGATACAAACTTAAAATACAGTATGGGAACAGTCATTATGGATTATTCTCTTTTCCCATTTGACATTTCTTAGAATCAGAAATTTAGACATAGAAATCATCTAGTCCACCTGTCCATTTTACTGTTGAGAAAACTGATATTTAGAGACTGATTTGCCCAAATTAACAGAGCCATTTAGGGCCCCTGGATTTAGACTCATACTTTAATATGGAAGTCTAATTCTTGTTTCCCTTTAAAATGTAACCTTTAGTGGATAGAACCCAGATCTTGAAATTGGGAAATTACTTTCTAGACTTATCTCTGGCCATTATGTAGCCTAATTGGGTTGTTTGACTTGATATTTACAGAATCTCATCCATGTTTAGATTATGATCTTATGAGTTTGTAGGGCCCCACTAACTCTACTTTCTTATTTTCATTGAAATCATTTGAAAAGAACCATACAAATGAGGATTATGAAAAAAATTCCACTAAGGCTCTTAATTTGTTTTATAATGAAACAAAATGATTAAATTACAAATAAGTTTTTTTCTCCAGTAATCCATTTCTTATTCATCTATTTCCCTTGTTCTTCAGTTTCTCAAATCTGCTCAATCATTGAATATTATATATTCAACTGAATCTTATTAACTCATTTGGAACTTTGCCTTCCTGACATCTGAATTTAGTGACATAAAATGTAAGACCACGAAACATTCCAATTAAAACAAAAACCAAACAATTAAAAATTTCTGAGAAAAGCATCAAGAGAACATTTAAAAGGCACAGAATATACAAGTTATATCGTATACTAGGATCATAAATTGATGTAACCCACAAAAGTGTTTCACTTACTAACATGGAGTAACTTGGAACCTAGAAGATTGTTTCTTATGCTACTATATATCATTAACGTATTCCTTCTAACGTATATGGAAGACTGAGGTGATACACTTATTCAAAAATCCTAATATATGCACTATTTTATCTCATTGTCCTGGTCAAGTCACTTAACCCTCTTGTGTGGCAGTATCATTCTAAATGCTTTGAGGCCAAGGTTGCTATCTGTAGAATCCTTTAATATCCTGGGGTGAAAGGTTCTACAGATAGACACATGATTTATATCTAAAAACCAATTTTCCTTCCCCATACAAGCTTTAGTATACTCCTTGTCTTCTATTTCACCACAGAGACTGAAATCTTTATAGAGGTCCAGATGGTGTTAAGAGATTATGACAATGAAAGGTAGCACATGCTGGGGGCCTAAAGCAAGAACAAATCACCACTTCACAGAAATCTCAATTTCCATTACATCTATTACCATGCCCTTTATCAGATGGGGGCTATGCTCAGTACTCTACAAAACTACAGAGGAAATAGCAGTGGTTATACTTACAGAAAGGTCTTCTGAGCTCTTTGGGGTTTAGTTTACATGATTATCTTAGCTCAGAGAGAGTTGACCAATTTCAGGTATCTCTGGAAAGGTACTTTAGGGTTTGCTTTTTGCTTGCTAAATGAAGAGGCTTTAGGGCCCTCCATATTCCTTGAGTTGTCAGGAAAATAGCAGAATTTCATCTTGGTTATTTGTAACTCATTTCTTTCTCAGGGGCTGAGCTCCAGAGGAAATGTTAATTAGAACCAGAATGTGCTTTTTAGGGTAGGCATAAATTCTGTCCTGTCAACTTGGTCTGTACCCCTTTCCTACTAAAAAATCTGTGATGTGTTACATACCATGCCAATGTATAAATAACCTCCATGCTCATTTAGCTATTTCAGCACATCCAAGAAAATTACATTATGGATGAGCTACATTACCTAGAGGAAACAGACAGCCTAAATGTGGGCTTCTACACAACTTAATATGCATCTAATGTACAACTTAAGCAGTATCTTCCACTCTAAATGACAGGCAATTTATCTCCATATATCAGTGTGTGTCACAGAAATGACACAGCTCTATTGTTGCTGGAATTTGAAATTTTCAGCCATAACTTTATCTTAATATCTCAATTTATTGACAGTCTACTCATCAGAATCAAATTAATTGCTGTATTACTTTCCAAACTTACCTTCCTGTCATTAATTTGCTATAAATATCTCCCCTCTTTTCATTTTTGTATTAAACCAACTAGGAGATTATAATTTATATGTAAGTCTACGATTCTTTTTCATCTACATTTTTCACAGATTTATTTATTTTTAGCCTTGATATAAATTTCATCTTTTCTGATTAATGAATAATTTGCATTAGGGGACCTTTACCAAGTATTAATATTATGCCTTATTTGCAGTCCTTTTTTGTGGTGAGGCAAATGTCAACTTTTTTTCTAAAATTATTTCAGTTTAGCTGGCAATTGTCATAAAACCACATTTCACTTCTAATTTCACATTTCATTTTTTGAAAGGAACATATTTCAGACGATATAAAGGATTTCACTAAAAACCATCCAACATTGCTCTAGAATGCTTCTAGCTCTTATCTTGTTTCATTTCAAGATACCCACTGTTGTAAATAACAACTAACTCTTCACAAATGCTTAAATTGACATATATATTTGTTTACTTATTTATTTATTCATTTACTCATCTATTTATTTGTTTGTTTGTTTATTTATTTATTATGTTAAGAAGCAAACTGGTTCAATGATTAGAAAGCTGATGCTGAATTCCAGAAGACCAAGGTCAAGCCCTGACACTTAAGGTTAAGAGCTGTGTGACCCTGGGAAAGTCAATTAACATTTCTGTGCCCCAATACAATTTGTTACCACTGAAAATTACACTTGAGATGTTTTTCTGTAGACTTTAAAACAAAGTTTCTACAAGCAGGATTTTCCTACAATGTGAAATTGCACATCTTTAACAAAAATAAAATAACACACCAAAGTTTGGTATTAGTCAGAGTTAATTACTACGGTAAAAATGACTTTCCAAACATCTAGGTTAAAGTCCATCATTTTTGCTATGTTATGTGAAATATCTGAATAACTAGTGGGAGGTTTTTGCTTTTTGTTTTCCCTACTATTTTTGAGGGGAGCATCCTCTATATAGAAACTTCATTTTTACAGTGTATGTGTGTGTCTGTCTGTATGTTTACATTCATTCTTCTGAACCTCTATATGCTTCATCTGTGAGAATTCAGGGACTATTTTGTTTTGTTAAAAAACTTGCTCAAAAATTAGCCTTCAGCTGTATCCCTGATCTCGACCTTGTCCTTGCTTCTTCCTTAGAATGGCTTTCCTGTCATTTTGTGTTTATAATCTGGTTTGCATCATAATTATATGTTGATAGAGCTGCATGTGTGAAAGGTAAGGAGAAGAGAGGAGAAATGGTCTTATAATTTAGTTACATACAACCAATATTCTAGTATGTAAGTGACGCGGAAAAGTAATGGCCTATAGTAGATAAATCAGTCTTACAATTACGAGTTCAAATTCTGCCTCTGCTAATTACTGGCCATATGACTGACCATGGGCGAAACATTTAATCTCTCTCTGGGACTCAGGTAATTCTGAGAATGCAAATTACATAGCTATTGCTGATATGTGTAATGAAAATCCAGATGAAGAGTTCCTCACGCCAAAGGAAATCACAGGTCCAAAGCAAACCCTGCCCAACTGTTTTCCTCAAATATCAACATTCAGGATGTAATTTGAATCAGAGGTATGGAGAACTTCTAACTAAATTTTAATAAAAATGAAAACATAAGTAACATTTTACTATGTATCAAAGCTATAGAAGAATGAATTATAATATTTGTGATATAGTGTGTGAGGAGGGAAGATCCAAGTCCCAACTCTGCACTGAGACAGTTATATGCCCTTAGGTAAATCACTTCTTTCCTTTAGGTCTCAGTTTCCTAATTTGTAAAATAAAGGGGATAAAATACCCAGAGTTGTACCTGAAACCCTTTAATTAGGGTAAATTCAGTGGGTGTTTTGGGATGGGGTTGTGGGGGTTGGGACATAGGATATGGAAGAGATGCTAATCCAGACTCCCTGCAATTATATCCCTGACTCATCAACTCTTGCAAGATGGTGAAGCAGCAGGATGATGAATACCTTGTTTGAGGCAGGATTATAGCAGGAAGATAGTCTTTGGGAAAAAACTCCTTTGATAGCATCGCAGGGGCAGGTGAAGGGGTAGTAGATGACTTTCTTTGTGGTGGATGACCAGGAGATTTGAGAACATATGGAAACAATAAATTGAAGGACTGCTGTAGGAATCTCAGTATTATAGATTTAGAGCTAGAAATCATCCAAGTGGTCCTATGGATAGAATACTAGAACTGAACTGTATTCAGGACTGTTCTGAGTTCAAATCAAAGCCACTAATAAGTGGCTAATCATTTAACCTCTTTGAGTCTTCACCTATAAATTGGAGATAATAAGAGAACTTCTTTTCCTGGGTTATTGTGAGTATTAAATGAGATAATATTTATAAACAATTTTTCAAGCATTAACCTGTCATATAAATGCTAATAGTAGTAACTAACTAGTCTATCCTCTTATTTACCAAATGAGGAAACTGAGGATCAGAGATTTTAAGTGATTTCTTGAAAGTCACACAAGTAATAGATGGTAGAATGAGATTTGAAGTAAGGATAGCTAGGTGGCATAGTGGATAGAGTGTTGTGGCTGGAGTCAATAAAACTCTTTTTCCACAGTTCACATCTAGCCTTAGATTTGTAACTATTAGCTGTGTGACCCTGGGCAAGTCCCTTAACCCTATTTGCCTCAATTTATTCATCTATAAAATGAGTTGCAGAAGAAAATGGCAAAGTATGCCAGTGTCTTTGCCAAAAAAATGCCAAATGGAGTCACAAAGAGTTGGATGTGACTGAAAAATAACTGAAAAAAATGAGATTTGAAGCAAAATGCCCTGACTGGAAGTGTAGCATGCTTTCTAACTTCCACTCCCTAAGGTAAAGTTCCAGTTATTTTGTCCTTGTTATGAAGCTGGGTGGGCCCAAGTAATTTCTCAGGTTCCTTTTAGCTTTTAAAGTCTACAATTCTGACTTTTTGGACTCTACTGTAAACAGAATGAAGGTAGACATAGCAGCATTTAGACTACTTCATTGATGATTTACATGCATTCATTTCTCTGCCCACATATCCACCTGCTACTTCATTGACTATTCTTTTATGCTGCCTCTCATCTATATAAAGAACAGATTGCCAAATTGCCCTTTTATACAATTTAGAATTTCATAACTTCAGAGGCAAGAAGGTAGAGTTTGTGACATTGAGATAATTTTCCAGGTGAGAGGAAGAATCTACCAGGCAGCTACAGAACCTAGTTAATGTCTTGGAGTTTATGAATGATTTAACCCTGAAACCTTAATTTCCAATCAATACATAAATAATAACCTGTTAAGCATCTACGGTGTGCCAGACATTATGTCTGGTACAAAATATACATCAGGAAAAAAAACTGACTACCCAAGGAGTGATTAATTCTGTAATATTTTCAAGCAAATGTAGTTTCTGAATATCCTACTGAATGCACTCATTAATATACTTTTTCAAACAACTGCTTGAACAGATGGGCTGATGGGGATATTATTGGAGATGTAGACACTAAATTATAACTCTAGTCCAATTATCAATAATATGGAATTAGGTCTTGGTCAATGATACATGTAAAACCCCGTGGAATTGTGTGTTGGCTAAGGGTGCAGTTAGGGGGGATTAGGGGAGAGGGAAAGAACATGAATTATGTAACTAGTAGAAAATATTCAAAATAAAAAATAATTTCAAAAAAATAATATAATTTTTCAGCCTTTGTTCCTTAGTGACTGTGGCATTTAGATGAGAATTTCATTTTAATTGTTTAACTCTTTAGGAAAATAGGCATATTACTTTTGCCATTATAAGTACAGTAATTTTACAAAAAAGTATAAGATATTATTTATATTTAATAGAGAGATATCCAATAATTTATACAATTCTATAAGGGAAATAATATGAAGTCCATTAAAACAATAGGTAATGAGTAGAAGGAGGAAAACTTTCATTGATCCAGGACCCTGGGAAGATATTCCTGATTACTTGATGTACAGCACTGATGATGAAAACTCTGGGTTCATGGCCAATAAAATTGATTATTTAAGTCTCCTATGAACAGAGTAGTTCTATGACACTTCTCCCACAAGTTATTAGCATTCTCCTTAAAGTAGGAGTATTTAACAAATTATTGGCAATGAAGGGTTGATTGAATATCCAATTTATTTAAGAGACTAAATTCTGCTAATAACAAAAGACATAATGTATCATTTTTCAATTTATCTAATGTTTACCAAATGTGTTCAGGTCCAGCTTTCTAACTACATGGGGTTGAAGGAAATGAAAAAAAAATCAGGATATACATTAAGAAAACTTTTATCTCTATTCAAGGAAGGTGAAAAAAATGTAAAACAGGAAATGAAATGTGCAAGGGAGGGGTCAAGGAATGTCTCTCCATCTCGCTTCATGGAAATGTGAAAAGTCTATCAATTAGGTATGTCTACAGGGCTCTCTAGAATATCTTGTTTCCACACCTAGAGTGGATTGAGATTTGTAAGCATATTTTAAGGGGTCAGCAGCAGAAGAACAATTCATGTATGGATTGAGTCTTACCAAGATTACTGCCAAATGTGAAAAAAAGAGAAGGAAGAAACCAAATAAGATTTTTAATATATCAATGGACCTTAGGTGCTATTCCCCTAAGGGTGCTTTATAGGTCTGTGGCCTTATGCCTTTCAACTAAAGTTCTTAGCACTGTCAAATGTTTCAATCACAGAATTAAATGGACATTTGTCAAAGAAAATGATACTAAAATGATTTATTTGTCCTGTTTGTAACCTCAGGACCAAGGGACACTCCTATAAGTGCTGGCTCCCTCTTAGGATGTGAATTCCAATAACGAAGGGGTTGGATCAATTTTCTCTCTGTATCCCCAGGGCTAGTGCAGTGACACTAACATTATCACTTAATATGAATTCTCATTCATTTCTTCATTTCCTGCCTCTGTGCCTTTAAACAGGCTGTCATCATCATTTATAAAGTTCTTTCACCTTATCTTTGATATCAAGAATTCTTAGTGCACTTCAAAATACATTTTAGGAGTTACTCCCTATATGACCACTTTCCATATCTTCCCTCCCTCCCACAATTATTAGTATGCTCTCCTTCTTGATCCTGTTTAGCATTTATTTACTTTCATAAACCTTATCTTTCTTTCTTACTCTCCCTCTCCCTTTCATGTAAATTCCTTGAGGGTAGGAATGGTTTCCTTTGCCTAGGAAATAGCTTTTGGTGAATGCATGCCTCTAGACTTAGAAATGTTGGCCCTGTTATCAGGAATGTATCATTTGAGACCATCACCCTGAAGCCATTCATAGTCATGTTAAGGACATGGGAGCAACAGTGGAATAATCCATTTAATATTTGTTTGTTTATTAATGTTACTTTTCTTTAATTTTGTCCTTGAAATGAATATTTTTAGAGAACAGAAAAGATTGAAAGGAAATAAGAGAAAAAATGAAAGAAGAAAGTCAGAGAATACGCTAAGGAAAAAGAGGATAGATTAGGAAAAATGGAAAAGGATAATAAAAAGGGGAAGTAAATGGATTTTTAAGAGATTAGCAAGTAACATATAACATCATTTAAAATTTTAGGTGCTAAATAAAATCAATGCAGCCAAGATTAGGAGAAAAGGAGAAAGCTGGGGAAATATTTGTAGTAAGTATTTCTGAAAAAGGTCTTATTTCTCAAAATATAGAAAAAATGACTCAAATTTATCAGACCATAAGTCATTTTCCTATTGGCAAGTGTTCAAATGGTAGTTTTCATATGAAGAAATCAAGGCTATTTATTATCACATAAAATATTCCAAATCAATTTTGATTAGAAAAAAATAAATTAAAACACCTAAGATATCATCTCATATCTATCAGATTGGTCAATATGACAAAAAAGGAAAATAATAAATCCTGGAGGGTATGTGAGAAAATTGGGACAATAACGCATTGCTGGTGGTATGGTGAATGGAACCAGCCATTCTGGAGAGTGATTTAGAACTCTGACCAAAAGGCTTTAAATCTTTGATCCAGCAATAACACTACTAGGCCTTTATCCAAAAGTAATTTTTTTTAAAAGGGAAAAGAGCATACCTATAAAATATTTATAGCAGCTCTTTTTGTGGTGGCAAAGAATTGGAAATGGAAGGGATGTCCATTAATTGGTAAATGGTTGAACCAGTTGTTGGATATGATTGTAAGAGAATAATGCTATACTAGAAGAAATAATGGAAAGACACTTTCCGAAAAACCCTGGAAAAAAGCTATGTCACCTGGGGCAACGTAAAGTAAGGAGAACCAGGAAAACACTGTATACAGTAAGAGCAGTATTATATGATAAACATTTATGAATGACTTAGCTATTCTTAACAATGCAGAGATCCAAGACAATCCTCAAGGACTCATGATGAAAAATGCCATCCACAGGAGAAAGAACTTATAGAGTCTGAATGCAGATCAAGACCTATTATATTTTGCTTTAATTCTGTATATTTGTTTGTTTGAGTTCTCTTTCACAAAATGACTAAGATGGAAAGATGATTTATACTACCACTTGCCATCTCAGGGAGTAGGTTGGACAGGGAGAAAGGGAGGAAGGGAGGATTTGAATTTGGTCCAAGAAAATAAAGAAACATAGATTAAATTTTAATTTTTTCATGTAACTGAGGAAAAAATAAACTAGCAAAAATAAATTTTTAGGTGCTAACTCCACTTTATTTCTTCATTAATTTTCTTTAGAATAAGCAATATGTATCTTTCACATGATGAACATGTACTTTGCATGAAACATGTACAACTCATGTTATCTTTCTCAGGGATGAAGGATATATATATATATATATATATATATATACATATGTATACATATATATAATCTTTAGGTGCTATTGTGAGAATGACCATGGCACAGGAATGTCAGTTATTGTTTTGATCCTAATAGATATATTCTTATTTAAGATATTTGCATCTATGTTCATTAAGGAGATTGGTCAGTAGTTTTCTGTCTCTATTTTTAGTCTGTCTGGCTTTGGAATTAGTACCACATTTGTGACATAAATGGAATTTGGTAAAACTCTTTTTTTGATTATTTTGTTAAATAGTTGTTCTTTAAATGTTTGATAGAATTCACTTGTGAATCCATCAGACCCTGGGATGTTTTCTTAGGGAGTTCCTTGATGCCTTGTTCAATTTCTTTTTCTGAGATGGAATTGTTTAAGTATTCTATTTCCTCTTTTGTTAAACTAGGCAATTTGTATTTTTGTAATTATTCATCCATTTCAACTCCTAGTAGATATGTTCTTGCAAGAGAAAGCAAAATCATCAGCCTACTTGGAATATTTAGGGGTTAATTTGTATGAGAAATTAATTGCGCCATCTTTAATCTTTTGTTTAATACTCTTATGATCAAAAGTCTCAATCTTGATTTTTCATATTGAATCAGAGATAATGTTCTTTGACTTTGTAAGTTCTTTTCAATATAAAGTTATTCAACTGTCAGTGTTTGGTCTCATCAGTCCTAGTTCTAAACAACTGAGCTAATTCAATCGGAGGAAGAAAAAATAGCCTTTCAAGTAGAAGCTAGATCTGTTGATGTCTCTTCTTTCCAATTGCTTCTAGCATAAAATATAAATTCTGGCATTAAAAATCTTTAATATTCTTAGTTTACCTTTTCTATGCTTATCATATTTTGTACACCTACATGCACCTTTGCATTCTAGCCTAATTGCTCCACTTGCTTTTTCTTTTACTCAACTTTTTTTTTATATCACTGCTTTTGAATAAGATGCCTTCCATTCCCCATATTTGAAATGTACTCCCTCTCTACCTAACATAGCATCTTTATCTTCTTTCAAGACACAGTTCAAATATCATTTCTTCCGCAAGCCCTATCCTGACATCCATAGCTTCTAGTCTCCTTGTGACTAATGCAGAGTGGTATTTAGCACCAAGGTACTTGAATATTTTGTATTGATTTGGATACATTTTTATTTACTTGCCTGTGTTCATGTAATTATTAGCTTACATCTGAATGTTAGCTCTTCAAGAGCACTTTGAGATAGAAAATTGCCACAATGCAATACAGACACTAGAAACTCTCTAGAGCCCCACAGTTCAGCTAGTTGCATGGATTCTACATAAAAGATATTCACATTCACTTCAGAAGGTGAGAAACTCTAGAAACAAAGAGGCAATAGAAGTAATGAACACAAAGAGACTAAGCCAGCAAAGATCTTCACAGAATGAGTGTGATTTAAAGACATTTGAGGAGCACATTCCGCACAAAAATGCCTGTTATGCCCTCACTAAAAAGGGAAATAATGTCTCCAGAGGAGTAAAAAAATAATGATTTCTGGATTGGTACAATCACACCGATGGAGAAGTTTATGGTTCTAAATTTAAGGTCACATCTCAGAGAAGGAGGAGAAATCATAAAAAGAGAGCAGCAATGAATAGGATTGAGGATGTATACAATAATCAATATACTGAAGTAAAAAGAAGAAAAGAAGAACAAAAGGAAGAGGAAATAAAAGGATGAGAAAAGAGTCCAAGTCAAAGAGAAAAGGTACAGAAGGAAATAGAGCCTGGAAATTCAAAATAAATTTTAAAAAACAGTAATTTCATAACAGATTAACTCCAGTCATTTTTCTTTTTCAAGACCAGAAGCCTGGTTCACTCTAAATTCAGTGCTCATTTCTTAGGGGCAGCAGCTGACTACTCTACTTTTTAGCAATTTCCTACCCCTTTTCCCCAAACTCACAGAAAATAGAATTAAAAAGCTGGAAAAGGCATTGGAGAAATTCTAGTTAGATGAGGTCAGTTCTTTAAGAGGTTACAACATTTCCAAAGACATGAACTGCATAAAACAAAGGTCTTTTACCTTTTTCCATTTTTCTACTTCCAAAGAATCAATAAACTGTGTGCTGGACTTCTTATGACTTAAAAAAAGAATGAAAAAATAGAACAAAATAAAACCTGATGTAGTGTTTATAGACACCATCTTGGTATCACAGAAAAAAAGAGAAGACAAAATAAAACCTAAGGTAATATATACAGATACTATCTTGATGTCATCAAGATAAAAAAGAAATAAAACAAAATAAAAACTCAAAGTATAAGGACAGTCACCATCTTGGTACTGCATAGAAAACTCCTATTTTTTTCTCTAAAAATACACTGAGTAATTCAGTGTTTTATCTATAATGGAGTCCTCATGCCTTCTTTAACTTCTTTTACTTTTCTGTAGGCATCCCTATGGATCCTATGTGAAATCTCAAATGCACTGTAAGACTATAACATTATTTTCCAAGAAAATATAGTAGCCTGTTTAATAGAATTTTGATGACAAGTATCCTGCTGGTTTTGTGTGTATTTTATTTTATTTTTATTTTTAGCATGAATGTTTCTTACCATCATAAAACATTGAAAACTGCAGAAAATGCATATTAAAACCTAGATTTCCATTGATTTAGTGAATTGTTTCATGAATTTTTTAGCTGTAAGATGACCTCTATACCAGCATCACTTATTTTGTTATTGTTGTTTTAAGCCATCAATAACACATACCTGGCCTTAGTCAATTTGAAGTGACTGTAGCTGTCACAGATTTTTGTTGAGTTGGCATTTTAGAAATGTCAGCTGCAGGAACGGGAAAGAAGGAATGCTGCTTACTTAAATCAATCAGCTCCCAAAAATCAATTTCCTGCACTAACTGGTAAACAATTGGCTGGTCTGAATGCTAGAGATTTTTTTAAAAAGAAAATATTCTTTACCAGTAAGTTATACCTGTAACCATTTCTAGAACCATAGCACTAGAAGATCATTTCTCAGGAGATTATCTGGTCTCATTTATTGATAAGAAAAACAAGATCGGGGAAAATAAACCTAAATTTTAACACAAGTTCAAATTTGTAGTTTGAATTGTAGCTGTTCTTTACTAGATATCTGGCTTTAGGCAAATTATTTAATTATTCTTTGGACTTAGTTTCCTCATTCATAAGAGAATGAAATTAATAGTATGTTCGTGGTAGTTAAAGGAGCTATGATTTTAATCTATTTCCCAAATCTACTTTCCCTTTAGAAAACTCCTTGCTTCTTAACTTCAATGGATCTGTGAACTTACTGAAGTAAATACCCACTCCCAGGATCTAGTTTAGCAGCACATTCCTGATCTTTTCCTGGGCAAATCATATCCATGTCCTCAAATAAGTCTGCAATGGAATATCTATCCAATATATTAGAGTTCTTGCCCTAAGTCTTTTAACATCTTTTGGATTCATTCTATATCCTCAAAAATGCTAATAGGACTTCTGAATTAAGAATTCTAAAATAATAGTTGACACAAAAATAAAATATTTAGCTGTAAAATTGAGCCTCAAAAAGAAGGCCAGTCAGACAGGAAGTTATCACATCATTGACATCCTTTGAGTTATTCTAAATTAGTATTGTTTAAAAAAACTCAAAAAGTATACATGAGTCCTATCATTCGTGCTTTAGTTATGACGCAAGGCTGGCCTACAGTCCTTTCAGTTTTCATCTCTCAAAATAACTTCTTAGCACAATGTGTCACTGAACTCATGTTGGGATGGGGATAAGGAGGAGGAAGTGTTTTCATACACAGGATTTGAACTACTTTCTCAGAAATCTGGTTCTTATAAAGAACTGAGAATTCATAGTACCTGACAATAAGGCTCTGATTATAGTAGAAAAGGAAATAGATTTTGATTTAGAAGACAAGGCTAAATTTCAGTTCTGCCATTTTTTACCCAGGTAAAAGTTGGATAAATCTCTAAACCTCTCCAGATTTCCAAGTTTCTCATCTATAAATGTGAGATTTGGACTTTATCATATACCAGTTCTAAATGCTAGGATTCTAGAACATAACTAGTTTTTTTTTTCTTTATCCATTTTTGTCCCAATATAATTAAGTCTGTATATAACTACCTGATTATTATTCCACAGATACTATTTTCAATAGTTTCCCATGACCTAGAGCAATAAATCAAAATTCATTTCCTGGACTACTACTACTTCCCAACAGAAACCTTTAATTCACTCAGGTCTTTCTCATCTTCCCTGGAGCATACAATGTCTGTCCCTGCCTCAAGGGGAAAGATTCTTTATTCATGTTGCTCTTCTAACATATCTTCCCTGTTCTTACCCCTTTCATAAAACCTGTCCAAATTAAACTCATTTTTCACGACCAAGCTCATCTGAAATCCGATTCCCTTTGTATAACCTTTACTGAATTGTCAAAGTACTTAAGGGATTTTCCTACAAATGCCTATTGTTTTCCCTATTAGATTATATGTTCTTTGAGGACAGGGACCATCCCTTATATTTCTAGCCTAAAGTTCCTAGCATTTGGAATATAGGTAGTTAACAAATAACAATATGTGCTTGACACAAGTGAGCGAATTTCACTATTGGATAACTAATTTTATCATTTGAAAATAATATTAGACCAATTGTTATTGAATGCATTTTCCAACAATAAAACTGTGATTCTGAAGTTTTTTCATAAAGATTCATCATCTAGTTTGCTAAAGAACTACTTGCTCTTTGGTAATGGAAAAAATGTAATCAAATGTACATCCAAAGCCTATTTTTCTTTTAAAAAAATAAAGCCAAACAGATTTTCACACTTTTAGTTTTAAAAAATCACTTGCAGAAGGGCATCTAAAATGGAACAGACCAAAAATATTCCTAACCACAACAGGTCTGTTTTCTTTAAAGGAAAATAACTTTTTTTACCAATTGGTTATTCTTTTTTTCCAAATAAAAATTCCAATATCCTATTTGTTGTCAAATTTCCATCTTTTTAAAAATAATTTGATATTACCCAAAATATGCAGAGTCTCAAACCAAACACTTAAATCAGGAACTGTTCTTCAATAAATAAGTCATTAAAGGTAATAAATAATAGTTCTCCAAAGAGAAAACACAAATCAATCAATAACCAGATGAAACCTGATACAAATCATTACTAATGTGAAAAATGAAAATAAAAAAAAAACTTTTAGGTTTAGCTGCATATAAAAAATTGACAAAATTGATAAACATATATCCAGAAAATCTTTAATAATTTTGGAAAGGATGTCACAGAAAGCAGTCACAGTAATATACTGTTAGTAGACTTATAAACTGGTTTAACCATTCAAGAAATCAATTTTTAATTAAACCTTGGATGATATCAAGTTTTTCATACCCTTTGATCTAGCCATCCCACTACTTTATGTATACCCAAAGTAGGTCAATGACAGAAAGGTCCTCTACCTCACAGAGTTTAATAAGCATTAAAATGTGTACTTTTTGTCAATCAGGGTGCAAAGGCACTGAGGTTATTCAGTTATACAAATGTATGAAGAGCAAAAATTCAAAAGTGGTACAACTCAAAAAGCATTGGCTTCACAGTCAGAGGGTCTTTGTTCAGATCATGGCTCTATTACTTACTACTTGTGAGGCTTTGGATGAGTCATTTAACTGTGAATCGGTATTATCTCTTTAAAATGAGATGATTACCCATATCTTTTCTTGTCCTTTTTGGCTCTAACTTTATGATCCTATAAACATTCTCTATCCTTGAAAACTTTATGTTTTATTGAGAGTAAGAGGAAAGAACAAAGTGTTGAGCTTAGAACAGGAAGGATCTAGATTTGAAAGCTGACTCTGCCACTTACTACCTGTGTAACTTTGGACAAACTACTATCTGGAAGAGCTTCTTCAACCGAAATAATTAGCTTATTTTAAGCTCTTTCATTTATTCAGTTTTGTTAAATTTTTTCAGGGCTTAGCCAAGTTCTTGATCAAATCCAAGTCTATTTCCTATAATACCTAGCTGCAACATTTTTGATTCAAGAAAACATAAAAGACCTTTCCAAGCTCAGTTCAAATTTATTGATTAATCAAAGTAAGGGTACAAGATTTAAATCAAAGTCCTAACTTGGGCAGATGAATGGCACAGTGTATAGAGTATGAGGCCTGTAGTCAGAAAAATGGTTCTCCCTAAATTCGAAACTGGGCTTAGACATTTATTAGCTGTGTGATCCTTGGCTAGTCACTTAAACCTGTTTGCCTCATTTTCCTCATCTGTAAAATAATTAGGAGAAGGAAATGGTAAATAATTCCAGTATCTCTGACAAGAAAACCCCAAATGATATAATGAAGAATTGAATACTTCCTATATTGGTTTATTTATTCGGTGTCATACCAATCAAACTACCTGAAAATTTTCTCATAGCCCTAAAAAAAATAATAAAATTCTTCTGGAAGAACAAAAGATCTAGAACATCATTAGAATTATTGAAATATATGTAAAATCTGATTGACATAACCTGCCTTCTTAAGGAGCAGGGAGGGGGTGAGGAGAGAACATGGACTTCAAAATTAGAAAGTGAATATTTTTAACAATTCTATAAACATGTAATGTGGAAAAATTTTTATGATAAAAAAGAATTGGACATGACTGAATGACAACCTCTAACTGTGGAGTAAATGTATTTTCTATTGCCCTATGGAACAGATGCAGAGCTAAGTGAACAGAACTGATAGAATATCTTATGTAGTATTTATATTTTTAATGCAAAATGATATAAAAATATTGTCTCACTTGATGTTCACAACTACATTTTCATTTTACAGAAGAGAAAACATAAACTAAGAGAATTGAAATAACTTGTCCATCATGACAAGCTAGTAAATATCTGAGGCTATATTCAGAGTGATTTTAAAACTCTAAGCAGTTTATATCATCACTAAAATAATGGAAACAAAATAAAATGAACATTAATCCAAATTATGATTAATTACGATAATCAACTTATTCCTACAGAGAAAAAAGGAAGAAACCTATTTCCCTTCTCTTGCCAGTGAAATAGGGTATTATTATATATTGTACTTGTTCATTTTTGTTTTTGTTTTTTGTTTTATTTCTTTAATTCTGAAAGGGGGAGATGAATGTCCTCGAACTAGTTTTATTGTCTCTTTCCTTTTGTAACTCACATAATTTTTCCTTTATGAATTTGGATGCTATGCCATTTGGTGCATCACTGTTCATCAATATATCATTTCTTTCCTTTTCACTTTTAATTAGGTCAGTTTCCACTTTTGATTTGTTGGAGATCATAATGGCTACCCCTATTTTTTAAAATTTAGATACAGCATAGATTTTGCTCTAGCTCTTTACTGTATATGTCTCCCTGTTTTAAATGAGTTTCTTGTAGACAGCACATTGTGGGTACTATTGCTCCCCAACATGGTGGCTATATTTGTTTGATTTCCTTCATATTTCTATTATTACAATAGAGGAGTCATGGGACAAAAAATCTTTCCCAAAACATTTTTAAAACCCTTAACTTCTGTGTATTGGCTCATAGGTGGAAGAGAGGTAAGGGTGGGCAATGGGGGTCAAGTGACTTGCCCAGGGTCACACAGCTGGGAAGTGTCTGAGGCCAGCTTTGAACCTAGAGAATCCTGTCTCTAGGCCTGATTCTCAATTCACTGAGCTACCCAGCTGCCCCCTCCCAAAACATTTTTAAAAGTTATCAATTAGAAAAAATATACTATATGACTCTTATAAATGTTTCAAATAAGAGTTTTCTTATTTAATTATGCTTTCAGTCTAAGAAAGAATGAAAAAGATCATTGAAGATGAGGAAGTTTCCTTTTCATCCTTGGTTCTAAAATGCTTTACTTTTCTAGATTTATTGAACTCTGCAGGGTTAGCTTTGAAATATCTCTAGAGATTTAAATGTTATATTCCTCTGAATAATCAAAAGGTGCATTTCTAGCACTGTACTTGTTATCCCTCAAAATCTCACTTGGGCCTCTGCTAGCAAATTATTTGCTAGGAACCACTCTTCAGCTATAGTATTTTAGGATTATGTCCATTTAATTCATCAAGTCTTTTGCTATTTTTGTAACAAGGGATGTAGGTTTTAATTTTTCATTATATTTTTACTTCTTCATTTCTGAACATCTATCATTCCTTCCTCCCCCCACACCCCAGAAAACTCTCCTTTTTAAACTAAGAATGATAAAAGAGCCATTTTGCAAAGCAAACAAGACATCAAATCTCTTTGATAGTATATGTAATATTTCACACCGAAAGTCCATTACTTCTGCAAAGAGGAGGCAGGATATTTTCTTAATATTTTTCTTTCATTAGATTAAGATACTTCAACTGTATTGTATACTTCAACTGTATTGTATTTAGGGGGCTGATCCAATTTAATTTATTTTTTCCCTTTCTATTGTACTCATATAATTTTTCCCCCTGAGTGTGCTATTCCACTGTATTTGATATAAGTCTTATTATATGTCTCTGCTTCATTGTTGTCATAGTTGAGTACATAACAATACTCTAGCAGTTCACACACCATATAGCGTTTAACCATTACAAAATCTGTGGGCATCTTCTTTGTTTCCAGTTCTGTGCAACCACAAAAGTGATAATAATTATAATGAAAATAATATAAAATAGTGATAATAATAACAATAATGAATAGTAATAATAAGCAATAGTGATTAGGTTTATACAATGCTGATGTATATAACTTATCACATTTGATCTTTGAGAAAGTCCTTTAATAGGAAACCTTTCCAACTTTGCTCACTTTGGGGCTTATTAGGTCTTACATTCCACGTTTTAAAAAGTTAGCAATTTTGCATGCTTCTACCTTCTTCAGGGAGTTGCTATGAGGACAAGTAGAAAACAGCTGTTCTCTGTAGGAGAGTTATTCCCCAAGTATATTATTATACCCTTACCTAGGAATGTCATTGCCTGTACATTTCAACTCTTTCTACAAAAGGCAACTGTCAGATGCTCTGTTCTTTAAAACTTCTCCAGCTTCTTAGTGAACAAAACAATTTTCCTGTAGAATGCACGTGAGACATTCATAATAGAAACTTGGAAGCCGTTTCCACAATGGGGTGCCCTAGATGTTCAGAAAGAAAGATATTCTATTTCTATATTTTTCATTTCTTTAGTGTTACTTTGTGACATTTTTGCTTCATCACTTAAAGACTTCTATGACAAGACTCATAGTATATTATTACATGTTGTATTTCACTCTTAAAATTGAATGGTATATGTGTGTTAAGATGGAGGTAGAGGAAAAATTATTTTTGGAAAATAGGAGCAAATTTGAAGGGACTTCAACCACCATATAGTCCAATCTGTAGAGCAATCACCTATATGAACCTACTCAGCAACTTGTCATCTAGTGCTGGCTGAAAGGCTTCCTGTGAGGGAGATTTCACCACCTTCTCAAGGCAGGCAATTCTACGCTTGGGCTGTTCTAATTATTAAAAAGGTTTCTCTTTATATAAAGTCTAAATTTGCCCTTTTATAACACCTTCTATCCATTGTTCCAAGTTCTACCCTTTGGAGACAAGAACAAGTGAAATTCATCCCCTATCAGAAAGCAATTTAACAATTTGAATCTAGCTATGATATCCACTCACATTATCTTCTCTAGGATAAATGTCTCCAGGACCTTCAAATAATCCCATTATAAGGACTCCAAGTGCTTTGTCCACTTGGTTGACCTATTCCATACATTCTTCTACTTATTAGTTCCTGTCCTAAACTGTAGTCCACATAACTTGATGTTACACTTGAGGCATGTAAGATCTGATATAGGCAGAATACAGAACTATTACGCGTCTGGTCCTGGGTACTATGGTCTTAATGTATACTGAATTTTCCCCAACAATGAATCAGTGATTCAGGAAGCTTCCTCATAGCAGTACTCGGCTACAAGCACAGGCACCCCTAATCTGTATTTGTCGTTGTTACTTTCTTTAATATGTAAGTCAATTATAGTAAGTCTTAAATAGAGCAGCATAATGAGAAAATGCTTTCCATAATTAAAAGGGGGGGAAAAACTGGAGGAACTTCCTGCCAATGTAAACTGTTTTTTTTTGGTAACATACTCTGTAGTCCTTTTCTGATTTTTATATTTTGATGCTGTTTCACCAAATAAAGATATTTTTATAGATTTCTCTTGGAGTAGGCTTATTTTTCCCTTTTAAATGATGACAACGTTTTGAAGCTGAAAACTACTTCCAACTCATTTGAAAATATCAGTTTGAGACTCCACTTACCTAAGAAATTCCATTATCAAACATACTTTCCCTCATTTTTCAGGCCTGAGACTTTCATATACTTTGAAATTAGTCATCTTCCCTAATATTTTAAGGACTCCATTAAAATAATAATAATAATAATAATAATAATAATAATAATAAGGAAAGAAAGAAACAGAGAAAGAACTTTTAAATTGTGTAGATTTTAAAGAGGAGGAAGAGGAAAGAAGCATTGGCAAAGATATTTCCTTTTTCCTATTAGAGGGTAGATCTTGCTTTCATTTTAGTGATGGTTAAAGATGTAAAACATGATTATAAAGAGAAGTTTTAATTATATGGTTATTATTGTTGCTGTTTAGTTGTGTCATGTCTGAATCTTCATTAACTCATTTGAGGTTTTATTGGCAAGATAATGGAGTGGTTTGCCATTTCCTTCTCCAGCTCATTTTATAAATGAGGAAATTGAGGCAAACAAGGTTAAGTGATTTGTTTTGGGTTACATAGCTAACAAGTGTATTGGACCAGATTTGAACTCAGGTAGATGGATCTTTCTGACTCCAGGTCTGGCATTCTATCTTCTTCACCACTTATAGCTGCCCTCCACTATTAATGTAGCTCTACATTATGAGTACAGCCTGCTTCACTGTAGCATATAAATAGTAAACTGCAAGTCACTGAGAAATATTTTTAAATAAAGAAAAATAAAAACAAAAAAGGAAACCATTATTAGAAACAGTTTGCACTCCAAGTGCTCAATACAGCAGAGAACATTCAGAATTACATGTTTGGAGGTAGAAGAGCAATAACCCAAGTTTAAGTTCTATTGTCTTATATATTTCAAATCACATTCCATTCGAAAGAACAGACTAGTTATTTCCAAGATGTCTCAGCGAAAGCCTATTACAGCCAGAGGAAAATGGGACTTGGTGCCTTAGCAGATTAGCCACAGGCTTTTTGCTTTTCTGACTGCTATTCAAATCTGACTTTACCCACCTTGACAGTCATTCTTCCTGACACCTTTAAGAGGTTTCAGTAAATGGTGTACTACCTGCAGTTTCTTTTCACTTGGGATTCTGTGCTCTAAGGCTAATCTCAACCAGAGGGACTTGGCGAAAAATATAATATTTTACAGCCATAAAAATATTTTCGCTTTGGTTTTCCCCAATGACAACATAACATGGTGTTAAGGATTTCGAGGGAGTAAGAACAGAATGGAGAAAAATAGAGGTGGAATGATTTAGAGGAATTGAGAACCAAAGATGTATCTAAAATATTCATATTTAACAAAAATTAATGTTACTTAAAAACATGATATCCTCCCCTTCCAAGATTTTGTTTTATTTCTAAATTTCAACTAATGTTTAAGAGAAGGAGGTCTTACACGAGAGAAGGCTTTTCCTTATACTAGATACAGGAATTCCCCAATTCCTTTTTTCTTTTCATTATAACCCTATAAAAACCCATGCTCTAGATGTTTCCATCTACACTGTTAATAAACTGTGTCAGTCAGATAGAGGTAACAAGAATAAAGAAGATAGATAATTTGCAATCAGAATTATACCTAGAGAAGATTCCTTGTTTCCTGATTCAAGTACATTGATGCCGAAAATCTAAAATCCTGTGTGAATAGGAAGGAAGGTACTGGTAGTGGGGAAAGACACTCCCTCATGCAGTGTATATCTAGGTAATCTCGTTTAGAGAGCAGTCAGAAGGAGGCAGTGGCTCTGGAATCAACAGATTTGGGTTCAAATTCTACTTCTTATACTTACCTGTGTGCCATGGGAAATTCATTCAACCTCCCTGGGTCTCAATTTCCCCAATTGTAAAATAATAGCATTGGATTAGATGGTCTATTCAGTCCTGTCAACTCTAAATCAATGTTCCTATGACTTCAGTTTGGAAAATTTCCATTGAGAAAAGGAAAAAACTAACCCCAAAGTGGGGACTTTAGATCCCATGGCTACAGAAAAGGGTCATGTGAAAAATATCTCTTTACAAATCAGATCAATTCCCACCTGCCTTGAATAATTTAGGCAGGGGATAGCTTAAAAGCTAAGGATATGTGAAATATGCTTTCAGGATCCCTTCTGGTTTTAGGATTTCATATATATACATATTTATTTATGAAAAAGTACCAAACATTTTTAAAGAACAATTTTTATATGCAAATATCTTCTCACCTTCTTCTTAGTTAAAACATAAGCTCCAAACTCAGAGGGGGAATAATATATATAACAAAATAAATAGTTAGAGGAGTTTATATTTAAAAAAGCAAAAGCAATAGCAAAAAAACTATGTAAATACATATCTAATCATCAATTACTAAGATTATATTAGAAATATTATATAGCTAGCTAGTCATTTTGCTTTATTTATCCAAAGAAATGATCTGACCACTTCAAGCAAATAAATTATTTTATTAAAGTCAAGAGAGAGAAAAACACTAAAACAATCACAAGAACCAGAGAATTTCAAAATTGGAAGAAATTTTAAAGGTAAATTAATCCAACTCACTCATTTAATATATGAGATGTCAAACATTCAATTTAATAAAAGTTCAACTGTTAAATGGGAAGCAATCGAGTAATTTACTAAGTGTAACAAAGCAGAGAATCGGGGCTTGAACTCATGTCTCTCAACTGCCAATCTAGTGTTCTTCTTAATATATAACACTGATTGAAATGTCTGATGTTTCACCGAGCATTTTAACACTCAGTGAGTAAATTACCAAGGAACATACTTCTTTCAGCACTTTCGTTGAGAAGTGGTTACCTGCATATCACAAGGGAAGGCCAAGTTTATTTTCACTGAAGAAACAAAGTATTTCTATTATTTTTTACCCTCTACATAAAGCAGGTAGATATTTTTATTTAATACCCCTATAAATACCATTTTTATTATTTATCATTATTGTGCTCATTTTTAAAGCCCAATTTAAGTATAATTATTTTCTGATAAGTGTAAATAATGAATCTCCTAAAATGGAGGCATTATTTGAATTTACATGGTATAGGGCTGGAATCAATGACCATATTTTATACAATTTAAAATTTCAAATAATGGTAACTTGAGGCTTTCAACCTTTGTAGGGGATCTTTGATTGGTGCTAATTAGGACCTAGATATATAATCAATATTAATATAGGGACTGGATTTGTGATTTCATTGACATAGTGAAGTTCCAAATAAGGAAATTCCCTCAATCAATATAGATCAGTATGGTTATGACTGTATCTAACATTATGGGAAGGTTATCTGTATCCCTAAGAAACGAAGTGATTTGTCTTGGGCCACAGAGACAATAGGTACAAGGTGGGCATGGGGAAGTTGTACTAAGGTCTTTAGATTTTGAGATCAGCTTTCTATCTATTATGCCACTTTATCTTGATGCATGTATATATGAATGTGACTCTTCCCCAAAACCAATCTAGCTTTAATTACATGATGTCTAATTTATTTATTTTTACAGTCCATAATGTAGCATTAAAATGTGAGCTTACAGAGAGCATATATTGTTTTTTCCTTTCTTTCTATCCCTAGAGTTCAACGTAGTATCTGATAAATAATGGGTACTTACTGAATGCTTGTTGAATGATTATGGATGCTCTGAATCCATATGGATACAGATATTTCATAGTGTATAGATACTCTATAGGTCCTAGTCAATAGAGCTATAAAGACATTTCATGGTGTGGTATAATCTGAAGAACATTGGGCTTCAAATTAGTAGGTCTGTCTGTACTCATAACACAGATCAGGCAATTCTTTGCTGAAGGAGATAATTCAGATGACTTCAAAAAATGTATTTTTTCTAGTTTGAAATCTCTGATTCTACCTCACTCAATCTTTCTGAGGCTCAGGTCCCACAACTAAAAAATATGGATAATTATATTTGAAACACTTATCTTATTGTGCTGTTGTGTTGATTAAATGCCAGATAAATATGTTTTTTAAAGTTGTTACTAAACAGCAATAACAATAATACTAGACAATAGATTAGATCCTTATCTATTGGACCAGGGACATCCTGGTGACTAGAATATCAAATGGTTCAGGATGAAAGAGTTCAGTTTTCTGTTCCTATTTGAAAATTTTGATACACATATTTCCAATTGCGCTGAAACCAGTGCCTAAACACTAGTATGTTGGTAACGAGCATCTTGAAAGTTGTACGTGCTTCAGNAGTGCCTAAACACTAGTATGTTGGTAACGAGCATCTTGAAAGTTGTACGTGCTTCAGATGATGACGCTTTAACAATAAGAAATCTTATTCGTGTGGGGATTTCCTCTAAAGACAGATCATAACCTCCCTATATCTTTGTAGATGCAAGTAATTAGTGTCACGAATAGAGCATTGGGATTGGAATTGGGAAGATTAGAGTTCAAATCTGGCTTCCAACATAAGCTAGATGTGAGACCCAGGTCACCCCATGAAGCCTCTATTTGTCCCAGTGTTCTCATCTGTAAATAGGGATAATAATAATACCTGCCTCCCAAAAAAATTGCTATGAAGATAAAATGGGATAATTAAGAAGCACTTTGCAAATCTTAAAATAGTATATAAAATCCTTTGATTCTTATTTAATAATAGAATTTTTCATAATTGCTACTGTCAATAAATAGTCACCCTGATTTTATTAGTTATAAACCTTTCCATTCTTGGCTAGCAGGACCTCAGACAACAGAAATTCAAATGGCTAACACTGAACCTGTACTCAATGATTTCCCACCTTCTTAAGACCTAGCAAAGTTAATGACCCATTGATAAAGCCATTAAGAATCCATAATCCTGAGCCATCAGAGAATGATATTAGAGAGGAAATCCACCAAAAATCTTGAAAAGTCTGTGATATTTTTAAAATATAGAAATTCCTGAAAATTGTGGGTATTTTTATAACACTTTGGGAAAGGATTGTGGGTAAAAAATAACAGCAGTAAATGGACACTTGTTTTCAGGAGAGAAAAGTGTTCCCAACTGATAGCAAAGTTTTGGGGTCATTAAACAACTTAAATGTCCTCAAAGATTGAGAGCAGGTAAGACAAAATAGTCCATATTATTGCAATATTCCCTAACTAGTTAAACTGTAGCTTTGAGGGATTGTAACAAAGGCTAAAGGTTCTTAAAAGAAAACGTTTTCTTGAACAAAAAATAATGAAGGAAAAATGGACATGAGAGATGATAATGAAAGGGTATTTAATTCAAAACAAAATTGTATTAATTATTTATTAACAAAATGAGAATAAAAAATATGGTGAATTCAAGCAATTCTTCAAACTATAGCAATTCAAGAATGTAAAAAAACAAACAAACATATAGTCATCATTCTAGGAAATATTGCAAAAACTATTGAGCTGGAATTATCAAAATGAATAATGAAGGCAAGTATTTAGGCATATAGTGTTGTCAAATAGAACTTATGAAAACTGAATGTTTCCTTATTTATTGACTTCCCTCCTTCCATTAATGTTGTGTATGTGGTTGCATCATCTCCTGTGGCATGATGTAATCTGATGCAAGTATCATTTTCTGTTATCCTCTTGAAGATACTTCAGGGACTATTGTTTTCAGGGAAAGATGGCAACATTTGATTGATGAATCAGCCATTTCTATGTTCTAATAATTTAAAAAATGGTAGCAGCCCATTCAACAGGCTTTATCCAAAAAAACTTCTTTCCAGTGGATCAAGGCGGTCTTTAGAACCAAAGACACCATTGCTTTCAAAGAAAGTCCTAGTTGAATTCAGCTTTATCATTTTCATAGCGAGCCATTGCCAATTGAAGATGCACACAAAGCAAATTAGTAATTAAAAATGCACACAGAGAAACACAAACAAATGCACACAAGTGTCTGAATCCCTTAGAAAATATTCTAGCTTTTTCTGAAACCTGAGTGAGCAAAACATAATAAGAGTAAGAAGGAATGATTATTTCAGTCTTTTAGTCCAAACAGTAACAAGGACATCTGTAAAGGTTTCTTTTCTTCAGGGATGAGAACTATCTGAATAAAATCCAGACTCAGTTGTTGAGAAAAATTTGCAACTTGAGATGCTATCTTGGTATGAAAGCAGATC
Organism: Gracilinanus agilis; assembly: GCF_016433145.1. Classification (NCBI taxonomy): domain Eukaryota; kingdom Metazoa; phylum Chordata; class Mammalia; order Didelphimorphia; family Didelphidae; genus Gracilinanus; species Gracilinanus agilis. The sequence continues at coordinate 100,589,768 of NC_058131.1, forward strand.
TTTCTTCTCAAACATAAGCTACTATTTCTTTCTCAGAGTGGAAGTTAAGACTGAATTGAAATAAAGTATGCTTAGAGAAAAATAGAGCCCTAATAGCCCACATCAAAAGACCACTTAAAATTTATTTCACTTGTAAAGCAATACACCCATCTTACTTACTGGCATAATTATCTTACTGTCATTGTAGGCCTAGTATTGGGAGAGTTGGGAGTTGAAAATTCACTTTTTTTTCCAATCACCAGTGAACACAAGAGTGAAATTATGTCTGTAAATATGGTATTTCCTTGAGTGGCACAAACTACAGAGCTACACTGTTTTAGTTTATGTGTAAGTCATTTGAAAAATATTAAAAGATATAATGACATTGTTTTGGAGGCTTTGAAATGTCTGTTTGGAGAAATTCTTGTTTTTATTGATTTGGAAATAGGAAGTAAAATACAGCACTAATTTAATGAGAAGCAAAACCCAGCATTAAAACTGTTAGTGAATGATTTATACCATGGTTATTAACTTCATGTACACTTAGTTTTTTGGGGAAAAATTGTCAATGCCTTTTGGTTTTTTATTCCAAAATCATTTATCATTTCTCAACATTCCTAGCTTCCCAATATCTAATGAACCCTGATTTATAAGAGAAAATATGATAAGAATAATTGGCCAATGAAGTGACTAGTTCTAATAGCAGGTCCTGGTTATTTTTTCCACCTCTACTTATGGAGAGAAGAATATTACATAATCTTTTCTTCATTTAATTTTCAGATCTAGTATCTTCATTCATTCATTTATTAGTTATTCTGGGACACAATTCCTTGTGCTTGACATTTGTTTTTCTATTCTAAATTCCTAGGGCAGCTAGGTGGCACAGTAGATAGAATACTGTACTTGGCATCAGAAAGATGAGTTTGAACACGGCTTCAGATACTTCTAGCTCAGTGACCCTACGTAAGTTACTTAATCCTGTTTGCCTCAATTTTCTCATTTGCAAAATAAGCTGGAAAGAGAAATAGCAAACCACTCCAGTATTTTCATCAATAACTTCAGATGGGGTTGTGAAAAGTCAGATGTGCCAGAAAAACAAAAATAATTTTAAATTTTTAGCGAGATTAGTCAGAGGTAAAGAATCCTTCTCTTCTTCCTCCTCATTCACTTTCCTCTGGACTTTCTTTGTAAGATTGCTTGATTCTGAGATATTTACGCAGAATTTGGGTAAACAATTAGTCCTTCCCTTCTAAAGTAGATGATATGATAATAACAACAACAATAATGATTATAATTAATATTTATATGGTGCTTGAATGAATGAAAAGTATTCTAAATATATTTTCTCACTTGATCCTTTAAATAACCCTGTGAGGTAAAAGCTATCATTAGGAAACTGAAGCTGAGAAAGATTAAATGATTTGCCCAGGATCACACAGCTTTTCTGTTAAATAATCCACATTCAGTATTCTCTCCACTATGTGACCTAGGTGAATACTTATGGATCCACACTACCCCTCTTGGAAAATAGAAAACAACAACTTCAACAATGAAGGAATCTGAATTACTACATGAAGTTAATATATTGTGAAGATAGGCTGAAAACATGGATGCTCAATGATTCCATATTGCCATGGGGTCCCTTTTGTCAAAATGTACATACTGATAAAATCAAGGTAATAGAAATATTAATTAGTGGATCAATGGATAAATGTCTGTTTATTGGTTATTATTGCCAAGTATAATTTTAGGTATTTCAGGTAATAAAGAAATAAAAGAAGTCATCCCGTCCCCTCAAAGAGGCAGCAGGTATATCACACACACATACACGCACATATATGTATATGTATCTATATAATAGATTTCTTCATTTTAAAATGAGGATAGTATCAGCATTTACCTCTCTAGTTTGTTATAAAGATAAAATGAGTTAATATTTGTAAAATGCTTTGCAAACCTTAAAGGTTTATGTAAATTATTTTACATTGCTACTATTAGCATATTAATAGTATATTAGTAGTATTAGTAAATTCATATTAGTATATTAGAAGTGTTGGGTTCAAATCCAATCTCAGACATGTAAGTATGACTGTGGGTAAGTCACTTAACTTCTGTTTGCCTCAGTTTTTCAGAATTATCATGCGGATCAAATAAGATAATAATTGTGAAGACCCTAGCATGGTGAGTGACCCACAGTAGGTGCTAATGTTAGTTAATATTAATATTGTTATCCCTTTGCCTATCTCATATACCTGTGAACTTTAGGTTGGGGCATTATTCCTATCTGAATTCTCATCTTGACTTTTCATAAAATGATACTGAAGAGGTATATGAAACCTCCAAGTTTACTTAATCCAACCATCTAATTTTACTGATAAGGAAACAATCTCATAGAGACTAGAACAGTGTTGGTGAAACTTTTAGAGACCGAGTGCCCAAACTGCAACCCTCACACTGCATGTGAGCCCCCCTCCCTTACCTCAGAAGGGGAGGGAGGAAGTGCTTCCAACAGGCTACTGGGCAGAGGGGTGGTGATGGGAGAAATGTGCTCCGGAGTGTGGAGAGGGGGAGGGGAGCAGCCTCCTCCGGCACACGGGCCATAGGCTCATCAACATGGGACTAGAACCTAAAGGTCACGCTGATACTTAGAGCAAATGTAGGAATAGAAACTTGGCTCCTTTATGTTGACTCCATCAATGTCTTCATGTCTGGTATTACTTTACTTTTATTCATGTGTGTGGGAAATCAGATTCAAAAGGACTACTATAATTTCTATGTCATTTGAAACCTTAGTATTTAGTAAGTAGCCTGGAGCTAATCAAATACATTTGCATAAACATTTTAATTGTAGAATAAAATGAAGTTATTGCTATGTGACAACAAAGTAAATGGAGAGGTGTGGCTATAATAATAAATTGATTGTTTGCTTGTAAGGTAAGCAAACTTCTTTTATTTCCTTGGCATTCTGCCTTTGCACTCACTGGTTTGAAACAATTCATTTCCCTGTTTTGAAACCTGGTACCCAGCTTTTGATTTTGAAGTCAGCTTCTTTATCCTTTGATCAGAGCCTAGCAGTTGGCCATGGACCACATTCCAGATCAGAAAAAGGCCAGTCCCTCAAGATCCTCTAGACAAGCAATTCCCTAGGCAAAACTATTCAGATGTACAGGTTATAGAATATTTGGCAGAATCATTGGGAAAGGTAAAGAGAGAAATGTTCTCTTTTTTTCCAGTGTTGAGGGCAAAAAAAGCAAAGTCTTTCACAAGTTAGAGACACTGAGAAGAGATGAGCTCACTTGGAGGATAAGCGAATAAAGATTGTTTAATACAAGGTAAAGGAAAGTCTATAAAAATAGATTCCAGAAGGGCTAGAACACCAATAAGTTTGACAAAGAGGCCAAGAACTAACCTATCTTAGCAGTTCCTATATGCATAAATAAAAAGAGGGCTGAACTAGACCAAAGAAGTGGAATTTAGAAAGAGGAAGGTCATGTTTTCTATAAACTGAAAAGACATTAACATTATTTTGTTCTTTAAACAAATATTATCCCTCCTTTCAATAATTGTAGTTATTTCAAGAGAAAAAAATTTTCAAAACTCCTGTAAAATGGATGTTGTATTATTTTTTTGGGGGGAAGGAAAATTAAATGACTTTGTAATCTTGAAAGTTGTGTATATTGGATTAATCAATCAATTGATTAACAAAGCAATTAAGAAGCATTTAAGTTTCTAATATGTATCATGCTAGGAGCTAATGATTCAAAAACCAGAAATGACATAATCATACAATAAGACTAATATTCTAACATGGGTATCAACAAAAACATATTTAACTAAATAAAGGGAAAAATGCAAATAAAAGATTGAGCAGTGTAATATAAGATAATTTCAGAGGTAATGCTGGCAACACAGAGAATTAAGAAAGATGACATAAGAGAACTTTGTGCTATATCTTAATGAGAAGGTTTCTAAGTAGAGGTAAGAAGGGAGTATATTCAAAGCAGTACAAGGGCCTGGAGATGGGAGATAGAGTAATACATAAAAAATAGGGAACAGACAATGAAGGTAGCAGTAAGATATTAAGCTATATCAAGGCTAAGATTATGTTGAATTGTGAGTGAAAGAAAGGAAATACAATCTTTGTGTTTGCTAAGTACTAAACTAATACTGATGTGTGAAAATTTCAGTGCCAAAATTAAATGGAAAAACAAAAACAAAAACTTCTCAACAATTAGAAGTATACAAAAGTAAAATGGATTATTGGGCATGGAAGAAGGGAAGAATGTTTTTTTTTTTTTTACTTTCCTGAAGGTCTTTGAGAAAAGAATCAGTGATCTATTGTTTGGTGGATATGTTGTAAAACAAAGGTACTTTTTGCCTAAATTAGGGGCTCTTTTGACAGTCTGTTAAAACTTATAGACTCTTCTTTAGAAAAAATGTATAAAATACATATATTAAAATAATACCTATTATATTAAGATAAAGATGTTCTTTTCTGATTCAAGGTCACAGGTCCCCTGAAATTTATCCATTGATATCCCCAGGAGTCAGTGGACCCCAGTTTAAGTGAAACCTCCTCTGATGTTATTTTTTTTTTAAGTATGATTTGGACTAGATGACAACTTGGATCGCTTTTAACTCTGAAAGTCAATGATTCCATCACTTGTCTCACTTGTCCTTATTTCCCCATCTTCCAAAATTGATGATTTTTGAGGGAGCTTGTCTTGTAAACAATTGAGAAAAAATGCATGACATTTCCTCAGAAAGATTTTAGATAGCATTCATTTTAAGATGATAGGTCCTGCTTGTGGAATCATAATCTTCTAGCTGAAAAAAAAGTTTAGAGACCACTTAACTCAATCCCTTCATTTTCCAAGTAAGAGAATTCCAGATAAAGTGACTTGGACCCAAAAATTAAGTGCAAGTACATTTAGTAGAATATGATAATGTAAGTCAGAGGCCATGCTGTTCAAATTCTGGATAATCTCTTGTAGATTGGGGAGCAAGGCACCATATAATGGCTAGAGCTCTTAAAGAGTTAGGACAGGTGATCCTGGAGAAGACATTTAACTTCTCTTGTCCTCATCCGTAGATAGATAAATAGATAGACAGATAGATAGACAGATAGATAGAAAGATAGATAGATAGATAGATAGATAGATAGATAGATAGATAGATAGATAGATAGATAGATAGATAAAAAGAACATTCCTTTAGCCTTTACAATATGTTGGGGTCTGTGATAATTCTGGGGGTATGTACAAATGCAAACAAGGTTATTCTTTTCTTCAAAATGCTTACATTTTAACATAGAAAGAAAAAACAAACATAGAGGAGAACATGAAAGAGGCTGGGTGGTGTGCTTGTTAGACTGCAGTAGATGGTAGATGCTCAGTGACCTTGTTGCCAACTGGATAATGAAAAAAAACCAACTCAACTACAAAATAAAACAATTCCTGTATCTGAGATGTTGGGGATCTCTGAGTACATAATGAGGGACTTGGTTTCAACAATCTCTAGGGAGGACTACAGGCAAGTTTCCCAATTCTTAGTTCAGGGCTCCTTTCACATACAAAATTGTTATTAGAGGAAAAAATCTTTATTCCAGGAATTCTATATTTCAGAGAGTATGAGCCCACATGCACCTCTGTGAGAGAGGCTTTGTATCAATAGGCAGGAGGACTATGACATTTGCTCTTAAGAACATGAGATCCAGTGAGGTAATTTTTAAAGAGGTTTTTCCATATTGCAGTAATGCTGTCATTTTATAGCATCCACATTCTGAGTTCCTCTAAAAACAATGAGAAAATTGCAAGAGGGGTTTCTTAAGATGATTCCCCAAACCCTAAAAATAATAGACATATTTTTGTCCTTTTAATATGATAAATGCCAATAATACTGTAGTGATTTTAGGTCTGTACTACATCCACTTAAAGGTCTTCAAGATACTTCCAAATATGTTGATTTCTTTGGCTTTATATGTTATGTATATGTGTGTTTAAATTATCTTGAACTACAGAGCCAATCTACTTGAAAGCCATCTGGTAGGGGTGGAAAGAGATATACAACTTGAGCACCAAGTAGACGAAAGGGAAAGATAAAAGAAGCTTCTCTGTTTTCACACTTAGGGCTTCATGATATTGGTGCACAGTTTTTTAAAGACGAGACTATAGATGGATGTAGTATTCAGAATGTTTTCCATAGAATATTCTCTCTTGAAAAGAATAATAAAATAAGTAAAAGCCACTGTCTTTTACCTGAAGGAGCCCCATAACCTATAGGTTCTAAGAGGCAGAAACTATTTTTTATTAGAAAGCAAATGACAATTGATAAATCTGTCCATTCCTTAGTTTGGGTATTAATGTGTTGCATTACAGAAACAGCTTTACTGCTCCACAGGCACAACTGATTGAGCTGAATCGTATGAATAATATGATTCTGACAATGAAACAAATTGTGTTCTGAGACATAGAGACTAGATTGAGTAGAAATTTAATGGATCATGGTTGGTTCATTAGGTAGGCTACTATCATTAACCATAGTTTTGACATGTCAAGACCCTTGTCTTACTTCCTATCACCAGTAATATTATATAAAAATATAACTATAATACAATGAATTCCAAATTCATGGTCAGAGAATCAGAGAATCTCAAATTGGGTAGGTTTCTAAGAAGTCATGCAGTCTACCTAATAGCTAGATGTTGATGTTGGAGGCAAGGAAGATCGAGTTCATTACAGACTCAAACACTTCCTCGCTATGTGTGACCCTGGTTGAATCATTTGACATTTAACTATCCACATTTCCTCAAATCCTATTTGAGGAGTTAAAAAATTAGCACTTACCTCCTAGGATTGTTATGAGAATAAAATCAAATAAGTGAAAAGCATTTTATAAACTTTAAAGCACTATAAAGGTATTATTATTGCTAACTTAATTATTAATATTATTGCTATTTTCATTCTAAAATATTGTAATTTTGTTATTATTAGCAATATATTAATTTCTGGCATGTTTTAATGAAGATAATAACAACAATACTATTAGCCAATCATAAAGAGAAATCATCTTTGAATTTTCCCAGTAGGTCATGGCAGACATTACATGAAGAAGACTAATAAAGAAATCACTACTTCCTGAAGCAATTCTTTCCACTTTTAAATAAACCTAACTGATAAAAAATATTTCCTTAAATTGAGTTAAAATGTGACTTTCAGATAATTCTATCCATTTTCCCTACTTCTCTCCTCAAAGTTGCTGCCCCTTCTCAATGACAACCCTAACTAGCATTAACTTTTTCTTCTTATTCTCAATTATGTTTCCCACATAAAGTTATTCGAATAAAATATAATTTTTCAAATGAATTTTTTGTGACCATAAAGGTTTCATCTATGAAATATCAATTATTATGAGAGAAGCAGATAGTGTCTTACCACATTGAAATTGTGGTTAATAACTGCATTAGGTGTGATTTATACTGTAGTTGAAATGTAGTCAATATGAAATAAAATGTATTTTCAGCCTTTTCACTCATGGAATGAAAATGAACTGAAATAAATTATTATGAATTATGTACTTTCCAGGTATGGCTTTTCTGCATTAAAATTGATGAATGAAACATGATCAGCTGATGAAGTAGTAATTTTCTTAAGATAATCGACCAAGCTGGAGAGTTAAAAAGTCCCTAAGAAAGCCAAGGGATAATGGGTTTGGATACAAGGTGAATTCTTTCTCATTCATGGCCCCACCTTCTTATAAGTTTCCTTTCAAAGTCTCCAAAGTTTGCCTTTCAAGTCTGAAAGCTGTTTACCTTCATATGAACCTCATTTCAAACAGGGACTCACACCCTTACAGATCACTTGCATTCTTCAGTACTAGGGGCAAAAACAATCTCAGTGGGAAATACCGAAGCTGCTTTATTAAATTTGAGATTAGGGTTTAAATATCAGCAGAGGTTACCATACGCAGAAATCTGGAGCCAACTCCCGCCACTCTGGAGAAAAAAGCAATCAACTACAAACACTGTCTCTGCAGACAAAATTTGGTTACGAGTCACCACATCTGGTCTCTTCAGGTCCGGTGGGAAGAGGGAACGGAGTTATTTCCCTTGATGTAATTCTCATCTGTTGACCAAGATGGAGCACTGCTGCGCCCATCTGTTTCCCCAACCATTGGCAGAGGGGAATGTGGCCCCTCTAAGGACAGGTGAGAAGCTCTGCTCTTTCATGTCTGTTTCTAATGTTACCGATTGCTTTGCTGCTTCTCCCAGGGAAACCAGGCATGGGCAACAGAGTTGAATGGGATGCTTTCACTTTTCATCATGGATTTTCCAGCAGGTGTATTAGAAACATGGCTCCCCCAAAATGCCACTTCTACTTTGACATGTCAGACGAGGGGTTCTCCCCTGCAGCCCTACCAGAAAATGGTAGCACCTGAAAGTCAAAGACGCTGCACCTTTGGTGCCCGGCGCCCCCATTCATGGACTACATGGTATTAGATTAGAAATACCTGCTTAGATTACCCATTGAAACCAACAAGGGATTTTTCCTCACTCACCGACATTGTCTAATTGTTCAATCATTGAAGGAAAATGGCTGAGAGGGGACAGATCAAGAACTGCGAACAAATTAAGAGAAACTTTAATGGATTAAAAACAAAAAGCTATCCCACTCTCCAGGGCAGAAATGTATTTAGGCATATTTCCTAAAAGGCATTCTCAAGCCTATAAATTCAATTGACCAGAATGACTTTAAATAACATTTTTTCTGGTCCACTGAGAGAGATGCATTTATATGCTTCCATAATGACAGTTATCTATTAGGTAATAGGAACTTAAGAAGTATGTGAATGCAGTTTATTAGCACATGTGGATTTTCTAAGCCAAGAGCCAGCAGGGTACATTTTCCAGGGCATTTTAACTACCTTTTGTGTCTCACTAAACACTCAACAGATAAGAGAATTATTGCTCTTGGACAGGATCAATAATAACAAGCAAGACAGTTAAAAATAATAGCCGCCTGAAATCTAGTTTACAGCAATTAATTTTGGGGGACACATTCATTTCCTAAATTCCATGATGACATTTTTTAAACTCCACAACAAGACACAATTTTTAAAAGAGTAATTCTACCATTATAGTTTGTAATGATCTGAAACTGCAGTGGAAATATAATTAAATTGCTTCTTTACAATTTCTTTTTACAAGGTAGTTTAATTGCATTTTCCCCCTAACCACAGATAATTTGCAGTTATTCTTCAGGTTTAACAAGAATTACAGCAACACTGTATTAAAAGTACTATTTACAGGCAAATTACCAGAATTTATCAATGAGGTGTTCGTATTGTACTGTGATAATAATATTTATGCTCTTTTCCCACTTAATTTAATGCTATAACCAGGGGTCAGAATTGTGTGGAGACTACTTTATTGCCATAAATCCTTATTGCCTCTCAAATCTCATGGATGATGTCCCCTATCATATTTCCTTCCCTTTATCTTGAAATATATCTCTGCCTCAGAAACCCCATCCAGGCAAAGAATTCATAGCTTTTACTTAACATGTAGAATTGATAAGTAAACAAAAGCTTTTCTTAACTTCTAAAATGGAGATTAAAAACTTCTGCTTATATTTGTGTTGTGTTGGCAGATGGAAACAAACAAAAGCAATAAAAGATCAAAACTTAAATTAAAATCAACTGAATTTTCTCTCCCTGTTTGTTCCTCGATAATATATTTATGCTTTCATCTTGGTTTCTTAAGATAATAATATTTATGTCTTTTGGCTAAAATTTAACCATGATAGAATTGAAAAGGCTCTCAAAATTCAACAGTGGGAACAATTATTAAGTCTCATATTAGGTATTTGACTTTTATATCAAACTTTTCTGTTGGTAATAATAATAATAATGATCATTATTGACATTTATATAGCATTTTAATTTATGCAAATGCTTTAAAATTATCACATTTTACAAAACTTATTGTATGCCTCAAAGTTAAAGGACTATTACTACAGTTTACAGCACAAAATCGATGTCTTCAAGCTGGCAATTCTTTTCCTTTCTCCTTTGTCTCTAAATTTCCTTAAAAACAATTTGGAAATGTTTTCATAACTAACATATCTCAGTACCTGGGTGGAAAGAAAAAAAAAGTTATTTTCATGGGAATTGACTAGTTAATGAAGAAAAATAAAAGTATTCTAGTTTAGGTCTGGAAACGAAAATTGAGTTTCTAATTGGTTTTGATGATTGGATTGGTGATATTCTTATGATTTCAGTAGAGTAGAGATACTTATGCCAATGACCAGATAGGCTGCATTTTCTACCCTGATATGGGTATTAATTTTAATTGAATGTTAATGGCAGTGTAATAGAGACTTCGTCTAGTAGAACCCTTTCATTTTTATTGTATCCATAAGGAAATTTAGTGACTCTTGTTGGCTTGTTTAAGGTTGTCCTGTTCCCAACTCCAGGCCTTCCTCTCAATCCACTGCACTACATTTCTACCCCTTGATTTTTAACCTAAGAGAAATACATTTTCTTTCATTTTATCCCTCTCCCTATTTTATGGAATATATCACATGAAAAGTTGTGACTTTGAGAGTTGTGATTTAAGATATGACATTCTGAGGCAATACAGCGTGGTAGATAGATCTCAAATTCAACCTTCAATCCATGATAGCTTATCAACTCTGGGCAAGTTATTTTCCTTCTATTCTTCAGTTTTCTCATCTCTAAAATTTGAGAGTTGGACTCAAGAGTTTATAAATTCACTCCCAGCTTTAAACTGAGGACCTCATAATTATATTATTTAGTTACTACTAAATTAGTTGGATCTATGATCTCATGAGTATGAATCTTCTTTCCATTGATTCATTTCCTATTTAATGATTAGCAGCATAGCACGAGGGCCTTGATTGTATTATCTTTCAGTCTTTAACAAGATCAGTCCACTATTTCAAACTTTACAAGTTCTAAATTATATCTTTGTATGATAGTTTATATCATATATATAATGGTTGATGATAGCCCATGTTCATCAACATTACATATTTCTTTGGGTAACTGTGATTTTGATTTTTATGAGATCAAGGGGTTCTTATACTTAATCAATGATTAAATATTAAATAAAGCTATTGCCAAATTTTTGGGGAAAAGTGACAAATATTGTGGAACTGTCAAAAAATCAAACTATTGAATCTTCATAGAAAATGTATATTCAAGAATTTGCATCATGCCTTCTTTCAAGAAGCACTTTTTAAAAGTTCTTATACTAATGAAGCTCCATTTTAGAGAATTCTAAACAAAGTTTCTACTTGTTTTGTTTTTCTCTTTTTGCAATTTTTATATCTTATATTTCTGCCCTCCACCAATCTATTCACTAAGCAAACTAACTGGCATGAACTGAAATATGCTTCTTTACTTTATGTATACAATCACATACTAAAATGGGCTGACATTGATTAAAATGGTGGAAAACAATGAATTTACATTAGGCAAAAGTCCTTTTTAAAATTCATTGTTATACTTCAGCCACCTAATTCAGCAAGACACAAAAAAATGAGGAGGCAATAAACACTGGGGACAGCTTAAGTCTGTTAATCTCATGCTGGATATGACACTAATTAAATCTATGATTTAGCCCACTGAATGTCAATTACTAATAAAGATTGCTGATTGCTTTTGAACAAGACACTTATGCTCACTTTGCCTCAGTTTCCTCAACTGGGTTAGATGACTCCTAAAATTAACAATACCTCTCCCATTGTGTAATTCAAAATTTAAAATCCCAGAATATAATTGCTTTTCATTGCAAAACAATTGAGTTTATTTTTCAAAAGAAAAAAGTCATTAGATGCACCAATCACAGTTTTCAAAATCCTAAGATATTTAGAATTAAAGTTTTAGAAGCCTTCTTGAGAGGTCATCCCTTCCATTCCCAGCATTCTGGAAGAAATCCAATTCAATTTAAGTAGCATTCACTAAATGCCTGCTATGTGAAGTACACTGAAGCATCAGAAGCAGTGGAGAATGTATCCTGTTTTTAGAGACCTTCAGGAAAATAAAAAAATACTTTAGCAAATGAACCAGCATTGACTCCAGAGTCAGAGAATCTATCTTCCAGGCTCAGCCCTGAAATATGGGGTAAGTAATACATTTCCTGGGACTCAGTTTCTTTATATGCCTTATTTGGTAGAACTAGAAAGCTTCTGAAGATTTTATTACTTATAGAACTATGCTTATGTGAAAAAAGAGTATTCCTCAGCAAACCACCACACTGCTTATTTTATTATGTCTATAATTTTAGAATTTCTTCCAAATGCCTAACAGGACATATGATTAAGCTGGCCATGTTTATGTAAATTGTCCTTCAAACAAATGAATGAGGCAAATGAAATTATTGCAGGTAGTTTTAAGATTTGACCTGAAAGTAGTCACTTTGTCCATGATAGAGCTGTTCAAATGATTGTCTATGCAATCACATAACCAAGTCAGGAAAAAGGGCTTTTTAAAAAATCCAATCAACCATTTCTATGAGGATTATAAAACTCCAACTTGAATGAATTATTATACATTTTTCTATGTATTTAAAACACATATTCTTAGATTTTTCAGATATAAAATCAGTTGGATGTAGAATTGGATAGGAGAAATAGAGTAGTTTTTATTTTATTTTGGAAAATATGCAATATCCTCAATGACCTCAAACTTCTTTCTGAAATAAAGACTTAACATTACCCCACAAAATTTCTTCTGGTAATAGTATATAGCTATACATCAAAGAACATCATAATATATCTCCTAAAAATATTACAGGTCACCAAAAGGGCAATAGAAAGATATATGGTAGGTATAAGTAGCCTGCCACATATAAACAAGGATGATTTGCACTCAATAAATATAAAAAACAAGATAAATAGTACAAGGGATACCATCAACTAGCCATATTAGCAGAAAAGGAGTTGGGCCATTTATCTAATGATAAGTAGATAAATATATATACATAGAGAGGTAAATAGAAAGACAAATGATAGATTTAAATGACATTTATTAGGTGCTTACTATATGCATTTTAAAAAGAGATAGATAGATAGATAGATAGAAATACAAACACAAGTAAATGAAACAATCTGTCCCCTCAAAAAGTTTCTATTCTAAATTGTGGAAATCCAGCACATATAGTGAAGTGACAAACAGAAAAAGCTATTTTTACCTTTTAAGTTACAAGAATAATAGATGGGCTAATAAGGCAATTGATTGGCACATCCTTTACAGGAATAGTAGAATTTACTGGCTTACTTTTATTGGAACTAAAGGGGAAAAGAATACCAATAAAATGGATTAGCAGGAAAATGGCTTTTGTGCAACATGGTAGATATAGTTTATTCTCAGTAATCAGGAGTATTGGCCCCAGAATTGGATCTCAAGTGCCCCACTGGAGGGAAGGGGCTTTGTAGCAAAATAACCAGAAGGATGGAGGATAATCATAGCCTTTGGTACTTTAGTTTAGAATTGTTAAGTTATCTCGGAGGTCCCATTCCAGGGCTAAGCCTCTATGATTACATATATATTTATCTGTGTGTCTTTGTGTGTGTGTATGCGTATATATAATATTTAAATATAAACTCATGTTACTTATGGAAATGCTAATCTTCTGAAATATCCTGTCTTCTAAATCTTCTGCTTTTTTAACATGTATTCAGAATACTGATACAAAAATTTTTAAAGATATAGAAGATATCTAAGGACCATTAAACATCTTAGTATTTCCTTTCTGCCACAATTTTATCCTTTCAAGATGTAAAACAGTTGAAAGGGGGCACACACGATGGTTCCTCATGTATAAGAATGGAACATTATCTCCCCTCACCCTTAACTAATCTGAATCCCCAGAGTCTTTACAAGTTTTTCCCAAAGCTCGGATTTTAAACTAACAATTCCTACTATGGAGTGGAAATGTTTAAATGGCCACTATTTAAATCTTCAAAAGAAAGTCATGCTAAGAACCATGTCAGAAATTTCCCATTGCAAATTTAGAGCTTTCTAGGGTTTGTGTTTATGGGATCACTTCATTCTTTCTTCCCTAAACTACTAAAATGAACTGCTAATTGATATTTCAGCTTTTAGTCTCTCCCATCTTCAATCCATTCAACAGAGAACTATTAAAATAATAATTCTAACAAAAAAAGAATAACCTCATCACTCTCCTACTCAGGAGGCCTCAGTGGCTCCTTAGTGCTTCCATAGAAGGGGAAAAAACACCATAAACTCCTCAGATGAGAAAATAAAGTCTTCCTTTTAGCCCACATCTGACCAATCTTTCCAAACTTGTCTCATATTGCTCTCTTTAATGTGATGTATATTTTAGTCAAAGTGGCCTACTTCTATTCTGAACTTGGCAGTCAGGCATATGTTTCTACGGCTTTGCAAATGACTTGAAGTCTTGGGATTTATTTCCATTCTCCTTCTTGACCGCCGGAATCCTTACTTTCTTTGAAGTAAATCTCAGGTGTATCGCAAACCTCTATGAGGATTTCCTCTAGTCATTAGTATATTATTTACTTAATTTATGCAAGTGTTGTAACAACCCAAGCAAACAGAAACTACTTGAAGGAGGGACTACTTTTACATTTATCTTTGAATCTTCAGCACCTTCCATGTTATCTTCAACAGAGTTAGCACTAAATGCTTTGCCAATTGAAATATAAATTGACTGTTGAAGCCTAGATCTTGTCTGCTGGATGGCTCCTGGGAGGATTACAAAAGTGACTCATAGTGACTAGGGCTATTCTGTGCCCAAGACCCTAGAGGGGGTGATAATAATATTAGTCACTAACCTCCATTCTGAGGATGCTAAAATGAAGTTGCTCCCTGAGTTCTAGCAACTTTTCAAGACTGTTTAAAATACTCCCATACACTGGAATGATGAGGCAGCCACATTATGGCATCTGAATGGGAGCAGTGGTAAAGGGGAATTTTTCCTGCAGATGATGCCATTTAGCTGGCCCTGTACAGACATTACATAAATATTAATTACTGTTGATCAACATGTTTTACATGTAACCAGCTGCCAATTCTCCACCTGGCTCTCTTACACTAAATGAAAAAAAGGACAAAAATTCCATTTTCGAAGTTGACTCCATTGCTCATTTGGCTCTTCTTTCAAGGGTATATGATAAATGGGTGTGAAATAGAATGAGATGGTTGTATTTAATTTAAATCTGAGCCAAATATCAATTGAGCCTTCAATAGAACTCAAAATCTTCTGATGGAAACAACACTTGAAAGCAAGAATTTTTAAAATTCTTAAAAGACAAAGCTTACTGTTGCTGTATCTCTGTGGATTCTGTCTCTCATAGATAACTGTCAATATAAGAGATCCCCATCTTTTCATTTGTTGGGCTCATCTTCCCTGGATAATCTGCTAATTTAAATGTATTTCCTGAATAAAGATAATTTGTAAAGCTGCTTTAGATTCTCAGAAACTAGGATGGGCTTGGTTTAATGTCAAATCTGTTCTTTGATCACTGGCTGAGCTGCCTGACTTGAATAAAAATAAATCCACAGATTTTTTAAGACATTTGAAGTGGCCACCTGGCCTCTGTGTTTTTTGTTTTGTTTTGTTTTGCTTTCCTTTGTTCCTCTGACAGAAGAAATCTACACAGGTCCTAGAGTCCTGGATTTTCACAAATATTGTGAGATGAGAGTCCTGGGAATTGAAGAGAATACCAGCTATTCAATCTGACAGAACTACAAGGATTTAATTGGGAATAGAGAAATACTACATTTGTTTGTACATGTTCTTCCCATGCCAGCCACAAAATCCAATAAATAGCAGCACCTGGATTGTTCCTTAACTACTCCTCCTTTGACATATCCAAATATGCAGGGGGAAATCGAATACATGAAAAAAAGGCTGTATCCAGACTCACCTGTGTCTGGTGCCAGACTTTCTCACCATGCCATCATGGCAAGATCCCTGCTTTCCCAGCTTTCAACAAGGACTAGTATACTGATAAAAAACACATACCTAATCACAGAATGATGAGTTCAAATGTTATTTGAAACAGATGGCTCTTTCACTTCAGAACAATGAACCTAAAGATATAGGCGATCAATCTTTCTAACTATCAGCTGAAATGCTTTTAGTTTATGAATGGTTACTGCTAGTATTCTTTTCCAATGGTTGATATTGAAATGGCTCAAAAAGTTGTCTACAGCATGATTTGAAGGTTGTTCTTCTGCCCATGCTTACCTGTCCTTCACCTCAAAAAGAAAATCCCTCCTTACATTGGAATTCCTTTCCAAAAATAACAATGCTTCTTGTTTCATAATGAAATAAATTATATAAAATGAAAGTATCCTTGAAAGAGTTCTCTCATTCAAGAGCTTAGTTTTATATTATGTAATAAATGGCTAGAATGATGAGAGTGAGTGCCTTTGCTATCTGTATAGGAGGGCACTCGTATAACTAAAAGATGAAGGAAAGTAAAAAAAAAAGGGGCAGGTTGAGAAAAATAAAAAAGATGCCGATTAGTATGAAAAAACAAAATTCACATATTCAACAAAAGCCCTATATTAGGCAATCATAAATAAATCTTTCTCTTTTACCATGTCATATTTTTACTGATAACTGAAAACCTCTGGAATATGCCTATTAATACCAGTCATATAAAATAATATAAATTAGTTTAAGTATCTGATAGAGGAAGAAGAGCTTAAAATGAATCAGACCAAAACCCCTTCATATGTCACAACTGTTCTCCCTACATCAAATCTTGGACTTAAAAAGGCATCTATCATTCTTAGTAGAAAGAGTACAAAAATTAAGCAAAACTTGAGATGTCTAATTATTTGCTTAATTATAAACTATATACTTTGAAAAGAGAAGTTTTTAATCTTATAGAAGCCTGCTCTCCCTCATAATTCTGCCACACTGAGGTTCATAAAACTGTATTTTGCAAGCAATTAAAATGCCTGCTGCTAGAGTTGTGAATTGATCCAACCATTCTGGAGGGCAATTTGAAACTATACCCAAAGAGCACTAAAAGATTGTCTGCCCTTTGATCCAACCATATCACTGCTAGGTTTATATCCCAAAGAGATCACAAGGAAAAAGACTTGTACAAAAATATTTGTAGCCACGCTCTTTGTGGTGGTAAAAAACTGAGGATACCCTTCTAATGGGGAATGGCTGAACAAATTGAGCTATGGAATATTATTGTTCTCAAAGGATTAATGAACTGGAGGAATTCCATGTGAACTGGAACAACCTCCAGGAACTGACTGATGCAGAGTGAAAGAAGCAGAACCAGGAGAACACTGTACATAGAGACTGATACACTGTGGTAAAAATCTAATGGACTGCTCTACTAGCAGCAATGCAATGATCCAGGACAGCTCTGAGGGAATTGTGAGAAAGAAAACTCTTCACATTCAAAGGAAGAAATGTGGAAGTAGAAACATAGAAGAAAAACAACTGCCTGATCACATGGGTGGATGGGGATATAATTAGGGATATTGACTCAAAATGAACACCCTAATGCAAATATCAATAATATAGAAAATGGTCTTGATGAATGACAGATGTAAAACCCAGTGGAATTGTGTGGGGGCTATGGGAGGGGGTGGGAGGAGGGGAAGGATAGAACATGAATCCTCTAACCATGGAGAAATGTTATAAATTCATAAATTAAATCAAAATGCAAAAAAATTAAAATACCTTTTAAAATAGTTTAGAGGCTTTCACAATCTCCATGCCCTATAATTGCTATGGTAAAGAATGTCTATCATATAATAACAACAGCAACAAGAATGAAAAAGACTACAAAGATGGCAATGATGATAGCAATGTTTGTATGGCACTTCAAGATTTTCAAAGTGCTTTAGAAATTGTATTTCTCTGTATCTGCACAAGAACCCTACGAGGTAAGTGACAATATTATTCTTATTTTATAGACGAGAAAACTGAGTCAGTGAATATTTAAATGACTCATCCAGAATGAAAGCTAGTAAATATCTGAAGCCATAATTGAAACTGGGTTTTCCTGACTTCATGACAAGCAACAGACAAAGAATTCTCCTGGGAAACAGTTCTAATATCCACTTATGTTTTCCAAGAATATATCTAGAAAGTTATTTTTTAATTACTGATTCTAAGAATGGGATTAAATGGAATACATACATCACTAGAGATCCGTACCAAGATTTTTTACCCTTTGCTTATTTGTTTTGGTGTTCTGTCTCAAGAGATGGAATACATTATGCCACTCATTCTAAACAATTAATTTTTGTATTTAGACCAGAAATTTGCAATTAATATGTGTATATATTTGTTTCGAATCAACTCAATAGAAAATTAATAAGGTCATCCTACATGTTGGGTATTTATAGTCACTTCAAACTCCTGCCATCATGAAACTTGCAGTCTGGTAGAAGTATATTACACTTATAACACAGAGAGACACAAGTATGATTTTAAAAATGGGAACTATTCATTAGGCTAGTGAGTGTTGGATTAGAAAAGTCAGAATCAACAAAGTAAAACAGGGGAGGAAACTTTAAAAATTATCAAGAACTGGTCTTATAGTTAGGTGACTTGGATTTGAATCATGGCTCCATAATTTACAGAGCATATTATCTTTGCTAAGTCATATACCTTATATGACCTTTAGATCATTTTTTAAAAAATTAACTAAAAATTGTGATACTTTTATGACCTACCTCACAGAGCTATTGCGATGATTTGAAATTGCCAGAATAATAGTGGTTTTCTGACAAAAATTAAATGAAGTAAAGCATTATTAATTTAGAGAGACAGGAATGTCATCCTGTCTTACTTGGTAATATTATGAAATTATAGAATTCTATGTCATAGGAAGCTAAGCTATGATACAATATATACTTTTCTTTAGACAGGAGTAGGGAGGAAGAAGTTATGTGATAAGAACCACTTTCTTGGCCCATACATATAATTTCATCATGTTAGTTAATATCTTGCTTGACTGGTCTGAGACTTGCTATATGCAAAGGACACTGGGGAGAATGGGGAGTCACCAGTATAACAGAAGGAAGCAGGGCATTCATAAAGGGACAAGGTGAGAAAATAGAAATAAAAGAAACTAATTGCTAGAGAAAACAAATCTCCCTTCAATTAAATGGGACCAACAACTTATTTGCAATGAAACTGTTTGGATGCACTGAGAGATTAAGGAACTTGCCCAGGGAATTGATTAACATGTTTCAGAAGCAGGAATTGAACATGATTTTTTCTGACTCAAAAAGCTATTTTTTTTGCATGAAACTGTGCTGTCTTTATTAGGGCCATGGCAAACCTAAATATGTCACAATAAACCATGTTTAAGTATAACACTACCATATTTAAATAAGTAATTTTCATATTGAACAGAAAATTTTATGAAAAGTTGGGATTTAAATATATAAAATGATTTTGAAAAATGCATCTTCTTTGATTAATACAACTGTCTAGCCCCAGTATTAGTATACCATTACATGTATAGAGTAAGAAAGCATTACAATTTTTCTAATTAGTAAAAAATTAAAACAAACATATTGTCTATATCATTGTACTTCTCAAAGCCTGGGACCTAAATCAATTAGGTTTCACTGGGCATCCAAATCAATTTCTTGACATTTATATAGATGCATTCAAATAGGGCACTTGGTGCCACTTATTTGTGATATGGATGGATATCTGTAAATTGCAGATTTTTAATACCAATGTTACTGCACTCCAATAAGCATTTTTAAAGAATGAAAATAATTGGCATTAAATGTAATATGGAAAATGGCAGGGTGAAACTCTGGGTGAGAGGACAGTTGGAAAGGAGTTAAACAGTTGATTCCTTCCACACTGCCATTTTCCATGTTACATTAACTTAAAGATATTCCAGCTGTTGTCATGTTATATTTTTTTCTAATAATGGTGATACCCGAGGTACAATAGTGTTACATACACACAAAAGTATGTGTATATGTGTTTATATATGTATAGGTGTATAAATATATACATATATGTGGAAAGGAGAGAAAGGAAGGAAGGAAGGAAGGAAGGAAGGAAGGAAGGAAGGAAGGAAGGAGAAAAAGGAAAGAAGTTGAATATTTATAATGGGTTTTCCTCATCATACTCCCCATGAAATAAGAAGCACAAGTATTATCATTTCATTTTACAAATGAGGAAATAGAAGCTTGTAGGAAGTCAAGGATGTATCCATATTTGACAAGATAAGAAATATCAGAACCTGGATTCAGACCCAGGGCTCTTGACTCCACGTCTAGCACTATTTTCACTATATCATAAAAGTAACAGTTTTTATTTACTTAAAATCTAACTTATTTTTGCAGAAAAGGAAACCAAGACTCACAGAGACCTAGTGACTTGCCTAAGGTTACACAGCTAGTAAATGGCAGACCTTAAACCCAACTCCTGGTCAAGAAGTATGACTAAGAAGACTATAAGAGGACACCATCTCTGCTTGAGAAAATCAAGTCACCTATCAAAGATGAACTATACCACTGGATTCTAACAAATGTGATTTGTGGGCCACTGTCAGTGAAAAGTGAAAGATTTTGAAAAATGGGATTATTACAAGATTGGAGAAAGGCACATCTTTTTTTCAGCTTAGAAAAAGGAACAGAGCTGAGTCTGCAAATTATAGGTCAGTGAGCTCCAATTTGATTTGTGGAACCATTCTAAATTGGATCATTAAAGATATGGTTGGTGAATATCTGGAAAGGGAAGCAGTGATTATACAGTGTCAGCATGGATTCATCAAGAATGTCATTTCAGGCTAACATAATTTCCTTTGTTGAAAAGATTTCTAAATCAGCAGATGAAAATGTTCTGCATAAAGTTTACTTGGGTTTTTACCTCCAAAATAATTCATATTGATCTTGTAGGAAAGATGGGAGAGTAGCAGAGCAGATTGTGATAAAAATTACATGAATTAGATGGTACTTTCCTGACTTGTCTTAATTATTAGCCATATAATGTTAATATGGTAGGAAATTTTCTGTTGAGTATCCCATTGGGACCTGTGTTATTTAATGTTTTTATCAATATTTTTTGATAAAGGCATAGCTAGCATGTTCATCAAATTTGCAGATGATAAAAATCCAGGAGTGTTGGTTGGATAGTGAGTTAGTTAAAACAGTGGGTTGAAGAAAAGGATCCAAAAGAATATTTGATAGGTTCTAGAGTACTGAGCTAAGTCTAATATTATATTCATGGCATAAATGTAAAACCAACATTATAACTACAAACGGACAGAAGATAAATGACAGTGATTCTTCTAAAAAGTAATCTGAAGGCTTAGGTGAATTTCAAGTTCAATATGTGCCAGTAGTGTGATGTGCTAATGAAAACTTGGATTAGACTCAGAGACATAGCTCTCTAGGATAAGGGAACCAATAGTCCCCCAGGATGATTTGCCCCTCACATGTTCTTAGGAGTCTTGTGTTCAAGGACCCCATGTTAAGATGGATGTGCATAAATTGGATATTGGCCAGAGATTGTTCAGGATAGTATAGGCTGTGAGGAGGTATGCTTCTTGAGGGTGGGGAATGGATATTTTGGTTTTACACTTGAAAAATAAATATTTACTATATTGACCACAGTAATAGGCACATAGTATTTATTATATTATTACTCAAGGCTTCAATGACTGATTGATTCACTTGAGTCTATGAAATCATATATGAAAGAATTAAGCATGATTACCTTAGAGAAGAAAAATCTAGGGATGGAACAAAGAAGGTAGAACAGCTATCTTCAAGTATTTAAAGGGCTATATAAGAAGAGATGTAAACCTTTTCTGTTTGACTCAGGAGAGCAGAATCAGGAAAACTATACAGAAATTGCTGAGAGGCAAATTTTAGCTTCATTTTTTTGGAGCAAATAGAGATTTACAAAAGTGGTCATCTGTCTTTGGAGGTCATTAAGTACAGGCTTATCAAATATTTATGAGGTATGTCATGTTGGACATGTCATGTATAGGTTGGATTAGATGGCCATTGTGGTTCCTTCTAAGTCTCACTCAGATATTCTGATTTTGTCTTATGACTTTTAATTTGGTGAATGTTGTTAGTGAATATAAATACTAGGTAAAAACAAGCTTAGATGAGATATGTTCAAATTAAAATGTCCTTAAGTTTTAACATCTTCAAAGTGCTCATATGCTTTTAAAGCTTCTAGTGTTGTATATTAATATAAATTTCAGTTATGTACTTTCCTGAGGAAGCTAGGTAGTAGAGTGGGTAGAACACCAGGTCTGGAGCCAGGAAGACTCATCTTTCTGAGTTCAAACCTGGCCTCAGCTAATTATTAGCAGTGTGACCCTAAAAAAAGTTACCTAGACTCGAAACTACCACACCAATGCAACTACCAACAATTTGGAAATTGGTCTTGATCAAGGACACATGACAAAACTAGTGGAAATGCGCATCGGCCATGGGTGGGGGGTGAAGGGGGGGGTGAAGGGGAAAGGAGGAGCATGAATCATGTAACCATGTTAAAAATGAATATTAATAAATGTTAAAAAAAGTTACTTAACTTGTCTCAGTTTCCTCACCTGTGAAAAATGAGCTAGGGAAAGAAATGGCATTTCATTCCTGTGTATTTGCCAAGAAAACCTCAGATGTGATCACAAAGAGTCAAATATGGCTGAAAATGACCGAACAATAACAAAATCAACAGTGTAATTTAATAAAAGAACAGCAGAGTGTAATGGATACTTGATTCTATTTAATAGCATTTGCTGAATAAGGATCATTCATCCTTGTTCATTTGTTTTTTAGGTAGCTAAAACTCCATTAATATCAGTGTGGCTAGAAACACATTTCAACTAAGAACCTATACATGGAAATAAATAAATAAATGTGCTAATATTTTTGTATGGAAAAATGAGACTCATTATTCTTCTCCTACCTATCTGACCACTCCTCAGTCTCCTTAGGTGCATCCCCTTTCAGGTTATGATCTCTACTCCTGGGCTTTCTTTTTCCCCCCCTCTTTTATACTACACTGTGAAGCTAGGTGGCACAGAGGATAGAGTACTGGGCCTGGAGTTCAAATCTGGCCTCAAACCCAGAATAGCTATTATGATCTTTGGCAAATCACATAACCTTGTTTACCTATATTTTCTTGTCTGTAAAAGGAGCTGGAGAAGAAAATGGGAAACCACCCCAAAACCTTTGCCAAGACAATTCCAAATGGCATCAGAAAGACGTGGATATAAGGGAAAGGTCTGAACAACAACACTATTTGCCTTTGTGATCTCATCAGTTCCTATGAACTTAATTAACTTCTCTGTGCTGATGATTCTCAAATCTACACATCCTGCCCTAACCTCCCTGCTGGCCTTCAATCCACATCTTCAACTGCTCTCTTCAGATGCTTCAAATTGGATATCCAGTAGACATCTTAAACACAACATAACCTCAATTGAACTCTTTATCCTTCTCCATGAAACCTCCTCCCCACTTCTCTTCCCTTTTACTGTATCATCCTCAATTCCTCACTATTTCTCAATTCCCAAATCCAAACTATTGCTAAGACCTATCAATTTAACCTTAGTAACATCTCTCAAATATGCCCTTCTTCTCCGCTAACACTGCCATCTCTCTGGTGTGGGCCACCTCACCTCTGGATGATGAAATAGTTTGCTTTGGATATGTCTGCTTCAATTCTCTCTCCATATCAATTCTAAAAAATGACACTTTTTTCTAAAGTATAAATTTGACCATGTCATCTTCCCATACAATAAACTCCAGTGGCTCCCTATTACTTTCAGGATGAAATACGAAATCTATTCAGGATTCAAAGTTCTTTATAATCTAGCCCCCTCCTACCTTTCTAGTCTTTTTGCACTTTAAGTGTCCACCATATATTCTTCAATAGAGCAACACTGCCTTCTTTGTTGTTCTATGAAACAAATAATCCATTTCTCAGCTCCAGGCATTTTTTTTGGCTATCTTGCAGAACAGGAATGTTTTTACTTCTTATCCCCTTTAAGAGCCAAATGAAATTCCATCTTCTATCAGAAAGGCTTTCCAAACTTCTCGATTCCAAATGCATTCCTTCTTTTAACTATTTCCCATTTATATATAATTTATTTATATGAATTTCCTTGACTATTGCTTTCCCCATTTTACTTTGAGTTCCTTACAGTCAAGGCCTGTTTTTATTGCTTTTTGTAACCCCAGAGTTAGGCAATTAGTAAATGATTTGTGACTGATAGACTCTGAAAATTAACGTTGGTTAAATCATGTGTATAATGAAAT
Source organism: Gracilinanus agilis (assembly GCF_016433145.1). Taxonomy (NCBI): domain Eukaryota; kingdom Metazoa; phylum Chordata; class Mammalia; order Didelphimorphia; family Didelphidae; genus Gracilinanus; species Gracilinanus agilis. Next base: position 100,614,047 of record NC_058131.1, read on the forward strand.
GAGATACTGCTATTTGCGAAGTTCATAAAGAGAGAGGATTAAACTGTTCCTTTCTGTTATACTTGTGTTTGAACTCTAAAGTGAAGTGGAGACAAATATTGAGAGATTAAAAAAAAAACAAAAAATGGTCATTGTGGTTAAAATGTTGGGGTTAAAATAATGCTAGCCACTTAAGTCAATAGATATAAATGGAATTATTATATGTTAGATACTATTTTCATATAAATATATAATTGGCTATAAATTTTCATTATTCCAAGTTGACTTTCAAAGTTGAGTTTCTCAGCTCTATAAGCAGTCAGTCAATTATATACAAATAAACACACTCCAGATGGTGGGTTAGGAAATCATTTTAGAAAGCTCAGTTTTATATATATATATATATATATACACACACACATATACACACATACATATGTATATGTGTACATATACATACATGTATGTTTAGACATTACAACATGTCTATACATATACGCATATGTCTGTACATGTGCATATATATACATACATGCATAATTGTATGCTACAAAACATTTTGAAATTAGAAGTAGCGATCTCATTCTAATTCATCTATTCCATAAAATAAAAGTTTCTAGGCTTTGATTTAAGTTGACTGAAAGACCTGTTTGTCAATATTACATTTGTGGCATCTCAAATTTTTCTTTCATCTTTTGAAAACTCTTATACTTTCATAATCACCTACTCAGGAGTGATTCTTTAAAAAATATCTCAAACAGAGCAATATGAATCCCAAGTTAGGAAATGTATACATTTCATCTACCTTAGCTTATGAATCAGTTGTATTTTTAACGGAAAACTCTAATCTTTGATGGCAAGATTCCACTTTAATAAATACGTTCACATGTCAAGCAGAGAATCATGACTCCCTAAATCACTATTGGTCCTTTTAAAAAGAAATTAAAAACACAACAAGTTTAAAGTCATTAATGGCTCAGTCAATATATATTGTGAATTAAATCAGCATTATAAAAAGCAGTTATTTCCATAAAAATAATATATTATAATTCATACATTAGGGTTTTTCATAGTTGATGGAGTCACTTAATCACATATATGTATGTATGCATATATTTGTTATATTGTATGTATTTATAATTACATACATATTACATATGATATAATCTTTGTAAAGAATGTAAATATTTCATACTTGATTTCATTTTCTAAATTACTTTCTGACCTCAATGAACAGCATTAATTGAAGCCTGAAAATACCTTGGTTGGAAGAATAATTTCTCAAATTGAGCAGTATTACAATTTAAAGAGAGTGTATAGAGTGAATTACTGTTATTTTCTTCAAAGTAACAATATTGTAAAATACTGAAATCATCATCTTTAATGGTTTCTAAATGCAGAAGTCATTTTAGCAAAGTTTATTACATTTTGTAAAAACCTATTAATTCTAACTGATTAATCTCCTGTCACACAATTTTCATTTAAGTATAAAAGAAAATGTTCTGATGATATATCATTTACCTTATTTTTAAAAGTGGCCGAGGGGCAAGGAAGTGGCTCAGTAAATAGAGAGCCAGACCTGGATATGGAATGTTCTGGTTCAAATTTAATCTCAGACATTTCCTAGTTTTGTGATCCTGGGCAAGTCTTTTAAGTTCCATCGCCTAGCCTATGCCACTCACCTGCCTTAGAAGATGGACAAAAAGAGGTTTATTTTTTTGTAAGTGGTCCACTGCCTAAATAGAATAAAATAATAATAGGTGCAGATATTCAAAAGAAAACTACTCAGATAATAAGGTTTAACCCCTAAAGAATTCAAGAACTTTAAACTTAGTGTTCTTTAAAATGCATTAAAAATACAACTTCTCTTCAACTGCATGGATCAGTTAAAAAATCAACAAGCATTTATTAGCTTTGCTAGGAATTGCACTTGGTCCTTACAGATATAAAACCAAAAATAAAAGAGTATCTTCCCTAAAGGAACCCTGTTCTATTTTGAAATTTCATATATTCTATGCAAGTTATTTTAATTCTGCTTCAATCTTTCCTGTTTTATTTTTATTTTTACTTATTTCTTTTTCTTTGTGATAGTTTCAAATGGAACATTATTTCCAAAGATAAAAGTATTTTAATTAGGACACAAAAATTGATATTAGCTTTGCCCAAAAAAAATCTCTTTAATGACTTATTCTTCTTATTACTACCTAATTAAACCAATCAATAAGTACTAAGTAGATTTCTACCAAAAACTCTGCCTTCCATTTCCATTTTAACAATCTGCTTTATAAATGCCAAAAAATAATTGTCTATGTATAGAATAATGGGACCTATAGAATATAGACCTAATACGTGGCTATACCCATTACCAATATGGATTTAACCTATGACTAAAGACATGTCTTTGGGAGTATTCGGAAGCATTATAGATTTAATGATTTCTCTGGGGTTACATAGCTGATGTGTCCAAAATAGGAACTGATCTTTGGTCTTACTGACTCCAAGGCCAGCTCTTTGTCCAATATGTCACAGCTGCCTATTGGTATAGAGGAAAAAATTAATTCATACATGATTACTAATCAATGGAATAAATGATACATTTGTAGATTCAACTGTATACAACATTAACCACTCAAAGGCCAAGTTCAGAAACATTTGCTAATCAGTTGAGACTCCAAAATACCTCTAAATTTATACATATTTTCTGCATGTGGAAACCTGGATCTGTATATTTTCAGCTTCTTTTAGATGAAGCAGATATTCTTTCTGCAGCAAACCTATCACTTTCCACATCCTATTAGCATATATAGGTAGCTCCAACTGAGCACCAAATGCTGTGACTTACATTAGTTAAGCAATATTCCACCATATGTCAGAAGGCAGGCACATCTATAACACATCATGGATGGGGCTGACTCAGCTCTAAAAGGATTCCACAGTTCAATTATGTCTAAATTTGTGTTTAAAGTGGCAAAGACTTCTCAAATGTTAGTGAATGTACTGAAATAAAAAAGGACAAGTAGGTTGAGGGAGAAATTGTTAGTAATTTCTGAAGATATAGCAGCTTTTCTATTGATGTATTTGAACTTCATTCATGAAGCTTCTTATTGTTGCATTAATATATTAATTTTAAGCACAGTCATAAATATCATAATATAAGTAAGCATATTAATGTAAATATTATTTTGCATATTCCAAAACCATTAACTACTTTAAATTTTGGAATCCTTTCTTGTTGCTGTCATTTACCCAACTGAAATTCCTTTTCTCCTTCCTCTTTCCTTATTTGTATCCTGTTGTCCTTTGTCATTTCCATAAAATTATAACCCCATACTTTATCAATTCTAATAATCAATTAAGTACAATCAAAATTCATTTGTATTAAGAAAAGATTGTTTGAAGTGATCCATAATATCTACATCAATGCAAAATGGGTTCTTAGCCCCCAACTTTTGTGTGGTATGTGTCAGACTTAAGGGAAAGGTGACAAAAGGAACCAAGAATATTTATCATTCTAGAATTACCTATGAACAGTGTTTCTACTATTTCTCTTAATACACAATGTGAATTTATCTCAGAAAAATTAACCATATTCATACTGACATTATGATTATGAATGAAATCAGAAAATATATGGAAGTTATAACAAAATGAAATAATTACTAGAAGGTTTTTCTCTCCAATAGAATAAAGGAATACTGGATGGTTTTTATGTTTAATCAAAGAAAATAAGAAATTTAAATTCATGGGATACCTAGATATCATGACATATATAGCTGTTAGCAATGAATATAAACAGACATTATGAGAGATGATTAAGAGGAAGAAAAATTATATGAAGAAATTGACAAAATCCTCCAAAATAAGTTAATATTTGTATTAATCCTCAGTGACCTGAATGGGAAATTGTGCATAGGAGAAGAAAGTAGAAATTATGATTCAGAACCACGAATACTTCTCACAAACTTCTCAAAAGTTTCCTATACATCAATACTACATTGACTTTTCTAAGTCTCATAATAATTGTCTACCTTATGGATATACTTATAATCACTGTGATTCTCCAGGATAAAATTTCCTTCTTTGGCTATTCCTCCCACATATATATTGTTCTCCAATCTAACAAAGTAAGCTCCTTGAAGTTAGCTATTTCTTTAATTTGGTCACATCACTATTTTGGGTACATAACATATTTATCTTTCATTAATTCAAACAATTGAAATGATAAGACATGGTACATATGTTTTAAGTGGAAAATTTTACACAATTCCTCTTTTCTTAACTACATTTTTTCATGAGAATTGTTTTTGGTCATTGAGCATATCTTTAATGAACAGAAGAAAACATTTTCATAAGCTATTTTCTATATTAGACCATAATTCACTGAGCTAGTGAAAATATAAATTCTCACGGAGAATATTGTTTATTGATTTTTAATAAAAATCATTTGAGACTACGCCAAATTAAAGAGTATTTGAGGTTATTCATAAGCAAGGTATTTCTCAAAAATACATTAAAATTACACAGTGAGAAATATAAAGATGATTATAACTTTCTTCAGTGACACAATAAGGATACTGTTACCAAACAAGTTATAAAGTAGGGGAGACAGGTATACATATTCACTAATTCTTATTGTGTCCAATATGTAACTCACATGTCTAAAGCAAACTATATCATACTAGGGTTGTTTCATGCTTGATTTTTTAGAAAAATAAATAACACATACACATGTATGTCTATAAATATATACGTGCACATCTGTTAATTACTGTGTAAATAATTCCATATATAATTAACAGATATGGAGGGGTTGTGGAGTGAGTGGAGAGAGAAAATTTATGTTTTTAATTGTAAAAATAGGCAATATTCTTACATATTAGTGATTTCTTGACAAGGTTTATCTATATAACAGATATGTGGCTATTAAAAATATGTGTAACATGCCATCTAACTTTCAGAAATAAGTATATATTATTAGAGGTGTAAAAAGTACAAAATATTAACTAATATCAAATTTATATGCCGGTGTAAGCATTCATAAAATTACATACTAAGTTGCAATTGTCATGTTTAATATCTAGAACAAATGAGCTTGCAGACTATTAGGACTCAGCCACCTGCCAGTTATCACCATTACCAGCATCGTATAACTAATGTCATTATGTATCATACTAGCAGTTTTAGAATAAGTATTCATTATAATTGAGATTTAAAATAATGAAACATAATTAAATTCATAGACACTGTACATATATGAAGTTATGAAGATATACTAATATACTAAAGTTCTTGAGCTCTAATTGATCACATCAATCTTTGACAACAGATTATATGTTGCTGGAGTTGTCCCCCGTTGCACATATATATTTTTGTTTCTAGAAAACATGAAGAGCTTTTGGGGGCTCAGAGCCATTTCATCTTTTCTACTATTTTTCATTGTAGCTAAAACACAGTTAGTCAATAATACTGGTAGAATTGAACTGAATTTTACTTTATTCTTAGAACTATTCCAATGCTGTCATAGAGTGGGCACAAATTTCATATCCCATAACTACATTTTAATTCAAAAGAACCTCTGGAACCCTACTCTTCCATTTATATGTAAACTACTCAGTCCCCACAGCCTCAGACCTCACCAAATATTCCACAATTTAGAATTTTCAGTATTATATACTTGCTAAACTTTACCAACTGAAAATTATTTTTCTTAATGCTAATAGTTTTTTTTTTCCTTTAACATAAAACAGAAAGGTGAATGATGAAATTCTCTTCTGTATTCAGTATCTAGGAAGTCAACATATGCTTGATGTTTCAATTTCCTATTTTGTTTGGACTAATACATTTGTGAAAGAAAAGAAATATAAAAAATAAATCAGAACCATTTACCGTGAGAGTTGTTTTTGAAGAGGGACCTTAAGAACAATATACAAATGAGATTTTGAGTTCAGTTTCTAATATTACTAAGAAAAGTGAAATTCCCATGAAGCAACTCTCTGTAACTATGGCAACCTTGCAAGGTAGCACAAAAGGGCTCATCTTTATGCAATGCAGTTTTACAAAATCTATCATCCTGAATGTGACAATATGTACCATCTTTTTTGGTCTGCTGTGACATCCCAATACATAGACATTCTTAAATATAACCAATGCCTCATTTATTATCAGTCAAGAAAGTTACATCTTAAATACAAATGTTTGAAATTTAAAAAGAAGGGTTTAATCAGTGAAGTTCACTAACCATAAATTACCATAAGGAAAAGGAGTGATGCCAACTTGGCCAAGGCTCTTGTTTTAAAAATAATTTAAAACATCAAACCTTCTGTATATGCTTATTTCTAACAACTACTCAGTAGTCTCTGAAGGAAAACTCATTAATGTGCTATGACCACCCTCATAGTGAAACATTCTATAATAAATCTCTGGTTTCCAATTTCATAAGAAATTGAAAGCATTATGTAATAATATGAAAATGAACCCAGGTAGATAACTTTGGAAACATACTTTATGATATTATCAGTGTTGTATACATTCAATTCTCATGATAAGCCCTTTTCTAAATAAAATAGATTCTCTTCCATTTAAACATGCTGGATAGTAAGTTTCCTAGCGGTATATAAGAAGGGCTTGGGGTTAATTCGATGGATATTATTTTTGCCCTGTGTCCAGTCATGACTCTTTCTGCAAAGTGGTGAGCTCTTGAATCAATGACTATTTTAAAAACCATTTAGGCAACTTGAAAAAAAAGCCAAGAGTAAATAAAAAGTGTGATCTAGACATTTTCCTCAGGCAAATGATCATTTTTCGAGGAAAAAAATAACTGGGAATTCAAATTCACAGATTTAGTGTAAAATGCTTACACAATAATGAATTGAACAATTTGGAAGAGGCTAGGTCATTGGTCTTGGGTTTAAGTAACAGCGCTACTTTTTTATTATTTAATAGACTTGTAAGAACTATTTTCATGTTTCCTATTAAAATGCCTGTTGGGGACATAACCAAATATAGATTATTGGCTTAATAAATGTGAAACCACACAATACAGATGCCATGAATTTTTTACATTTCCATTTTTTGTGAATTAATCTATTGCTTATATAGAACTAGCAAAGAAAGACAAAATAACTATGTCTAGGGAGACAAAATCAGTAAATAGAAAAACATAAAACTAATAATAAAAGGGGAAGAAGTAGGGGAAACAAAAGGAGATGTAAATCCAAATTACCAAATACCTCTGGCCACTGCCTAGAATTATAAACTAAAAATTCTGCTACAGCAGCAGGAAAATAAGAGATTGAGGGAATCTAAAGAAGATTCTGTAAAATACCTTCTTTTGCTATGACTCAGCTTCTACATTCAAGTTTGGACCTTTCTACAAGAAAAATAGCACAACATAGCATAGCTAAATTTCTTACCTTCATAAAACTGCCCAGGATTTCAGATTACACAACTTAAAAATAAACATTCACTTTTTGATGGCTTAGGAGAAGTGATTCACATATGTTACCTTGAAGTCTAAAGAAGATGGATATCTAGTGTTTCAAAATAGATTGCACAATTCAAGTCCTGACACTTTCAATATTAAACGAGAGTATGGATAAAAAAGTAGGGAGAAAACTGGCTTAGCTGTACTGGATCTCAAATGGTATTATAAAGAGGAAAACAGTCAGCAATCTGTAACTGGCTAAGAATTACAGTAGTGGATCAATGGAACATATTAGGCACTCGAGATGCCTATGTAAAAGACCACGGTAACCTAGTGTTTGGTAAAACCAAAGATCTAAACTTTTGGACGAACTCACTATTCAACAAAAACTGCTGAGAAAACTAGAAAACAAAATGGCAAAAGACTAGGCATAGAACAACACCTTATGCTATATAGCAAGATTAAAGTCAAAATGGATACATGATTTAAAAATAAAGCATAATGCCCTAAAAGAATTATGAGAGCACAAAATAGTTTACTTCTAAGACCGATAAATAAAGGGGGAAAAGTCAAAGCAAGACATAGAGAACATTATGAAATGTAAAATAGGTAATTTTGACTATAATATTTGACTATAAATTTTTTAAAGTTTTTGTACAAAGAAAACCAATGCAATCAAGATTAGAAGGAAAATGAAAAACTGAGAAAATTCATTTCATATAAATATATACAGATATAAATATTGATATAGATAAATACATAGGTATCCTTTTTATAAGATGGCAACCTTTTTGAAGGGAGGAACCATATCTTTCAAAACTCCTACTCTTCAGAATCAGAAAAAGACATTTTCATGCATCTTCTGAAACCATATAGTCCCTTCTTGAAAATTGAAACTTACACTGTAGTACACCAGATAAGTGTTCCATCAGTCTTTGAAGACCATGAGTAGAAGGAATATATATTTGTTTCTATCCTTTATAACTTCTGGCACAATGAAAGGGCCAAGAAATGATAGATAGAAAGATAGATAGATAGATAGATAGATAGATAGATAGATAGATAGATAGATAGATGATATATATATAGATAGATAGATAGATAGAAAGTTAGATAGAAAGTTAGAAAGTTAGATAGAAAGTTAGATAGATAGACAGACAGACAGACAGATAGAGGTTGTAGAGATCAGAGGAAATTTCTAATCCTCCATCTTGCTGCTTACATGACCCAGAAATCTGAGTGCTATCATTAAATGATCTCTAACTCTAAGACATATATACAGAGAAATACATATTTATATATCTGGAATTATTTGATACCATGGTTTAGCTAAGGAACTATGAATTCTTTCTCAATGATCTTTATTCATGGCTTCATTTGATTAGGCCCTTCTATTGATATTTCTGTGAAGTAGTTCCTGGTGTGAAATTTTCAAATTTAGGCTTTTGAAAACAAATCTCCCGACATTTGTGTTTTTCTAACAAATAATATGTGTTTTATCAGTAACCAGCTTTCTCCAGGGTCTGGGATATATATAAGGGATGCGTACTTACTCTGAACTCACTCATTATTCCTCCCTCTTTTCCCATGCTACTGAAATAAAAACTGCATTAGCAGACCCAAAGACCTAACTCATGCGCCAAGACTTACAAAAGACAAAGTCCTGTAGCCTTTTTCCCCCTTCCTCTTTGCATTATTGTGTGGACCATGGCTCCAAGCTATTGAAATTTTCTCATACATCTCGAGAAAGTCAGTGGTCCAGACAATAGCAGCCCTTCAGGAGCAAAAGCTCCAGCACTGCAAACTTCTGTATTGGAGGTATCTGGGCAGACAACTCCATAGCATCATCCTGCAAAATTATGACTTTCAAATATTCCAGTGCTGGGGCAGCTGACAGTGCAATAACAGCATAACACTTCTTTGAATTTCTAGTATCAAGTCAGAGAACAGAGGAAAAGAGGGAGCAGAACATGATACTAAGTATATGTTTGAGTGTATATGGTATGGACTGTGTAGGACTCCACAGAAAGAGGGAAAGAGCACAGCATCTAGCTGGAGCCATTTATAAACAAACCCCACTTGTGCCAAAAACCTAGTCCAGTGAACAAGGAATTGTCCAGCCTCTATGGAGACTGGGACACTTTGAGATACAACTTATAATCAAGCCAAAATCAGAGGGGAGAGAGTCAGAAGGAGAGCAAGAGGGAAAAACAAACATTGAAACAAAAATCTGAGAAAAAATAAAACTCAAAGACTTTAAACACAAGCAGATAAATAAACAAGGAAGAATAATATTGGAAGTAAACATGACCTCCAAAATTAGGAAATAAATTCAGATATCTATGAATCAATATTGCAAACAAAGAAAATGATTGAACATATGAGACAAAGGACATTATGGAATGTAAAGAGAACATGGCACCACAATACATAAGTCTTGAGTGGTTCAATTGAAAATTTCAATATAAATGATGGCTGTCCAACAAAAATTGTAAGTATAATAAAAATTACAATCTGTCATACCAAGTCATGCTAAAGAAAAAAAAATTTAAATCGATTCATAAAAGAAATATACAGAAATAAAAGCAAATTTGGAAGAAGGGAAACAAAACAATAACATTGTGGGAAGCTCATTGGTTCAATGCAGAGAGAGCCAGGCCTTGAAAAAGGAGGTCTTGAATTTAAATCTGCCCTCAGACATTTCCTAGCTATGAGACTTTAAGGAAGCCACATAATCCCCATTGCCTAGCATTCACCACTCTTTTCTCTTGGATCCAAAATACAGTATAATTTCTAAGCCTATTTTCTTTTAACTTAATTTTTATTTTTTAAATTAAAAACCATTACCTTCCATTTTAGAATTAATACTGGCCAGTTACTTAACTCTAGTTATCTAGCTGTTAACACTTTTCTGCCTTGGAACGAATACTTAGTGTCCATTCTAATACAAAAGGTAACGGTATAGTTTCTTTTAAAGATTAAGCCAAAGGAATATAGCACTATACTAAAGGAAAAGGGGAAAATCAAAACTAGAAAAAAATATAATAAACAATGAGGAAAATGTAAACTCAGTTCTCATAACTTTAAAAGTTAATGAATTAAATGATCCCCAAAATGCAAAGGATTGACAGGTTGGATGAGAAAGTGATATTTTACAATTTGCTGTTTACAAGAAATACATTTATAAGACAATGATAAACCAAATAAAACTGAGGGGAAGGGAAAACCTATATATCAAATGAATACAAAAAAGTAAGAGTTGCAATCATGCTTTCTGAAAAAAATAAAAACAAACATTCAAAAATAGATAAATGAGGAAAGTACATTATGTTGAAAAGAATTATGATGTCTTCTAAATTTGACAGCAAAATAATATACATATTTCTCAATTTCATATGGAACTTTACAAAAATTTACCATGTACTATGGAATAGAGATATTGCAAACAAATCTAAAAGGGCAAAAATAGATAATGGATACTTTACTAACTACAATGCAATAATAATATTAATTGTTTCAGAGGACCACAAACAACAGATACATACATAAGTGGAGATTTGACAATTAAACTATAAATAATGAAAGGGTCAAAGAATAAATCATAGAAATATAATTTTTCCCTTCACATTGCAACTTTCCCCAATGTGTTATTGATATATCACCTATAGGCATAAAAAATTAAATGGAAATGTTTTGGGAATTTTGCAGATGCTTCAGACTACATGCAGAGGCCAACATGCACCACAAACTTTAGAAATTCAGAAATGCACACTTAACCTAAAATTTAGAATTGGATTATGTAAACACCCCATATAAGAAAAAAGAAAAAGAATTTAAACCAACAAAGCAAAATATCTAGTTTGTAGCTAAATTTTTCTTCAGGTGAAAATCATATTCTTATAAACATGCTTTAACAAAATAGAGAAAGAAGAAGTTTAATGATTGAATATGAATACAAAAATAAGAAAGCCTACAATGTAAGCATAATGAAGAAAACACTTAAAATAAAAGGGATATAGTTAAATTGCAAACAAAAACATTGAAATTATAAATAGAACTGAAATTCTCTAAAATGACTAAAAATTGTAATCTATATATAATCTGAATAAAAAGCAAAGAATAGAAAATCAAATAAATAAAAAAGCAAATTAGCAAGTTGAAATCATCCCAAAACAAAAATAAACAAGAATAATAAAAATACTATGCACAGCTACATGCTAACAAAACAGAACACAAATGATCAAATATCTAGAAAGGACTATATGAACTGATATAGATTGAAGTATGCAAAGCCAATAAATCAAATGCATAGTAATTACAACAATGCAAATGGAAAGAACTACACATTTATCTATCATATATATATATGTATATATATATATATATATACACACACATGACAAAACTATCAAGGAGGATTCTATTGAAGAGATATGAAATGACAACTCAATCTGTCCTTTCATGAAAGTGTGAGATAGATAGATGTTAACATTGTTTTTTAGGCTTTTTCAGTGTATTAATTAGGTGTGATAATTTTTCTCCCTCTAAAATATATTATGAAATGTCTCTGTGGGAGGGTGAGGAAAAGTAATATCTAGGAAAACTATGAAGATATAAGAAAATATATTAATAAAGCATTTTTAATAAAACGAATGACAACACTTAGAAACTTAGAAATCATTGTATTTGATTTGTTTTACTTGTTTTTTTTAAGTTGTGGAAAATGAGCCAGGAATATTTTTTGGATTATATTAATGACTATTATTAGACTAGCCAATGATGACTGTAACCTGTCAAAACCTATTTTTACTGTTAAAAGCAATAAAAGGAAACAAAATACTGCACCTAAGTAATCAAGAATCTTCCTGATTCTTCCTGAGAAACTTGCTTCATTGACATTTTGATTATTAGATCTGCAGATATCTGATGAACAACTATAATTAAAGTCAATGACAAGGTACTATTCCCGGCTAATTTAGAGCCTATAAGGGGTATCTATCTGGATTTTCCCCAATAAACAATACATCATCAACTATAGATTTAGCTTCCTAGATTGCTAATTTGTATTGCAGTAGTCTTTTAAAATATCCTTAAATAATCTTGCTGATTTGTAAATATTTTAATGGTGAGGAACTTAAGAGGTATTCTTTCCAAAAAAAGAATGCCAGATGTCACAATACTGAGAAAAGAGGGAAACATAGCTGATTTCTTACAAGATTTAATTTTGTTTGGAAAATATGCTTGATTTTTAAATTTTAGTTTTTGTTAACTACTTAGTATAAGATTAATGAAATTATTAGATATTTATTCTGATAAGGATCTTTTGTACTTTTCACCTGGACGTCATTGACTTTTACTGTATCCTCTCAAAACTAAGGTTAAGGTATTCTTATTTGGCCCTTAGTCTTAATAGTTTATGGTTGTGATGGGAGACAAGGCCAAAAATATACACCAAAGTAGTCATTAATGCAAGGGAGCAGGAAGGTTATGAAGTAAGCATTAGATTATTTATCTCTGAAGAATGGCTCCTGACAGTCCTATTAATAGTGAGAGTATGTTGACAGAAGGTAAAAAAAAAGTGTAAAAGAAATATTTTACAGAAAAATATAAAAAGATCTGTGAAGCTGGGTGTCAACAGTAGTCCTGATCAAATTTTATGCTATATTTATTGCAGACATTTTTTCACAATAGTTGCAATTCATTAGCTTACAAGAAAAGTAGTGTGCCCATAATACTATTTCCATCAACCTAACAGTTTTGACAACAGTGAATTCTTAATTGCCATAATATTGTAATCTAAGTAATATCAATTTTTAAAAAATCCCTCAAAACAGAACAATAGAGATACTGTTCTGTAATTCTGCAGCTCAACTGGTTTAATTTTAGTATGATAATGAACACAAATCATTACTTACATATTGTCTCTGATTAAGAAATGGCTTTCTTTGCCCTGATGAAATTGATAACAACCTGTTAAGTTTGTTGCATGGGATTACTTCCAAGTGCTTTTATTGTTTTATGATGGAGACAGTTTGGAAAAGAAATCTCTGGCATTTAAATATATTTAAGTATAATAAACCAAGCCACTTAACCTCTCATCATCTGCTTTTGTAGAGCAAGTTGAAATCACAGATCTGGAACCCTCCCCTCCTCCTCCATTCCTCTCTCACTAAAAAGAAATTGTGAAAGGAATGGAAAACCACAACAAAAGAGCTTCATGGTTTCTCCTTCTTCTAAGGTTTTTAGATTAGAAACGAATTGCCAATAATTATTTAGGTTTGGATGTAGACACTAAATGATAACTCTAGTCCAACTATCAATAATATGGAATTAGGTCTTAATCAATGATACATGTAAAACCAAGTGGAATTGTGTGTCGGCTAAGGGGGCTAGGGGGAGTTTGGGGGAGAGGGAAAGAACATGAAATATGTAACTAGGGGGAGATATTCGAAATAAATATTCAAAAATATTCAAAATAAAAATTAAAGAAACTTGAAAAAAAATAATTATTTAGGGTTGTCATGGTATTTAGAGATAATACTTTAGAATACTTTTGTTTTAAGGATGAGTAAGAGGAAGTCCACTTACTCTTTGTAATTCTGCTTTTGTCTGATTATTCTAATGAGATGGTCATTGCTCTCACTGGCCATCACAACTTCCTCTACAGCCACGGAACTACCTAGCAGAGAGCCCCCGTCCTGCAAAAATTGGGGCTTCCCTTTCCTGGTCCATTTCCTTCTCTCGATTCCTCTTCCAAAAAACTCACCTCTCTTTACACACTTTTACACTCTACACACTGCCATGATCCAGTTTTGAAATCCTGATTGCCGTGATGTTCTTGAAAGGAATGAAGTAATCTTTGTTCTGTGGACTCCTTACTAGGGATATGATTCTTCACATCAATATCCCTCCCTGGCCATTGCTCCACTATGTTTGTTTTGAAATGAGCCTACGTCCAGAAAGACTACATCTCCCAGGATTCTCTGCTGCAACTTCCTATCACACATCCCACTTCCTTTTCCTCTTAAACTTAGAAAAAAAAAGAAATTAATAAAAACTCTCTTAAAAGGTAAAGACAGACCATTCTCTCAAGGAGTTTTATTTTTCGAATAGGTGAGCAACACATATTTAAGAAGAAAAGGAGCAATCATATTTTTCCAGTAAGACCCCTGGCTGTGCCACTTGGCGGTTAGTGACCCTTAGAAGGGTGTGGCTGAGGGAAGTTAGTCAGTTGCAGAGAATTGCAAAGGGCTTTTTGTCTCTGGGTCTCCCATGGAGAGGGTGTATGGCTAGCCCTCTCTTTGGTTGGAGAAAGAGAAACAGAATAAAGCCTTAATAATCTTATTATTAATAACTTGGGGAGATAGATAGTGGTTATATTATTAGATAGAAAGAGTAGGAGAGTAGGTGATGGCTTTGGCCTAGCAGAAGATAGGGTCCTCTGAGGCAGATTTAGGGTTTTTTAGGAAAATTCAGTTAGTATTAGGATCTTGAGTATAGTTATAATCTATTATAAGATTACTTTCACTCTCCTCCTTCCTATTTCCTATCCATATTTCCTAATAATAAACTGTTTTGCATTTAAATAGCGCACTGATTTTTGATCAAACTTGTGCCCCCCAGCAAATTTAATCCTTCACATTTTGTATCCCCAGAACTTGGCACCTGGTAAGTGCATAGAAAATGTTTTTTTCCATTTGTTCAATCACAACAAAATAATGATAGATAATAATTCATAATAATCATAATAGATCTAATGGTGTGTCAATTTGGCAAATCCAAGTTAATATTTTCACCTAAAAATTAAAATCAATTAGAAAATCTTAAGTAGTTACTATATTTACTTATCTATAGCTAGAGTGACATCAATATATATTCCACATAGGTCTACATATATGCACATATTGCTATATTAATATCCATATTTTTGTTTTTATGAATATTACATATGTATTTACATTTAAAATAATTTTTTGAGATAGATATAACTATATATCTGCATTTAGGGCACTAGGAGAAGGGCAATTCATCATTGTGTGAAATTTCTAGTGTTGCATATCCCTTCTCTGATGAAGATTGGAAACTTGTCTGTGACTTACAGCCTTAGATAATTGTCTGAGACTCTGACTTGTCCTAGCTTAACTTAAAAGCAGGTGTCAAATGCAAGACTCTAAACTGGTCTTTCTGACCCCAAAGTTTGCTTTCTATCTATTATCCTAGGCTACCTCTGAACCTGATTTACAGAATCTTTACAAAATTATAGCCACTAGTAAATATATTCATTATGGAAGTTGAGGGCAACTTAGCTACAACTTCATAAGATCAAAAGATTTAGATGTGGAAGCAACCTCTCTGGAAGCATATTAATCTTTCTGTTTTCTTAAGGAAATATATATGTATATACATATATATTTCTATAGTACAAAATATTTTTTTAGGCTTACCTGAATGAAGGAAAATGTGTACATATATATCATATATATGTGGTGTTTAATTAAACTTAAAGGAAACCATGTCCTCCCCCAAATTCTCTCTCCTTGTCTTTCTTCTAAAAATCTAATACCTTTTGATTAGAAAATTTTGTTAAAGGTCAAGAAGGGACTCTAAGTTCATGATAAATTGATTGAAGGAGTAATCATTCTTTGCAAAGAAATATCTTATGTTGATTCAATTCATCACCTATACCCATTTTTAATGGATTGAATGGTTTAGGAAATGATTCTCTTTAAGAATCTAGGTTAACATTTTTATTAGTAAAATTATTTCTGACAGATGTGCACAAAACACAGAGTATTATATTTTCTTTGACAACTCAGAATCTATCTAATTCACCCCTTTCTCTTTTTTAATAGATAAAAACACTGTGTACAATAATATTTAATTACATTAGGGTTATAAAGATATTTTATATTTAAATAACATTTCGTTATTATGAAACCATATCTTTTAATACATCATATTCCCATTCCCAAAATCAACTCCATCCCTTTATTTCTCTTTCTACCACTATTCTGGAATTTTTTTAAGGCTCAAAATCTGATTTGTTCCTTATGGAATTTCAGAGTTGGGAGAAATCTCATTAACCCTTTAGTTCAAATAATACATGCAAAGTGATCTCAATTATTATATTCCTGACAAGTAATCTTTAAGCCTCTACTTAAAGTTAGGTAACACGAGAACTGAGCAGTTTCAAAATATGTCCATTGTCCTTTTGAAAGCTCAAAGAAAATTTATGTCATAATTTTTTTCCTAATCTTTAGACAGTCAATTTATTCCTTCTGCTTTCCACCTCTTAATTAGGGCCAAACAGAACAATTCTAGGCCATCTTCCAAATGGCTGCTCTTCTAATACTGAAATCAACTCTTCTGATCCATTAGATTCCCTCAATTTTCTTCTCTTCTCTTCCTTTATCTCATCCTTATATAGCAGTGATGGCAAGACTTTTAGAGAAGGAGTGCCAAACCCCACCCCCACTCCACCTGTCCCAGACCAAGTGCGATGCCCACCCCTCCTCAGAGAAGTAGTGCTGTGCCCTTCCCTGCAATATGCTGGGTATACCCTATCCTCCATTCCTTACAGGGGAGGGGGAAAGCAGTCTCATTGGACTGTAGGATGGAGGGGCAGGTGAAGTGAGGAATCTCCTCAGTGAGTGTAGAAAAGGGGAAGGGAGTGGCCTGAACCCTCCTCTCCCCTCCAGCTCTGCCATCTAGGAGCCACCAACCTTATCTCAAGTTCTCTCCCACTGGGCTGCTGGGCAGAGGGGCAGATGATGTGAAAAAATGTTATCAGACATGGTAGAGAGGGGGAGGGGAGAAATTCTGCCCGAGTCCCTCTGCCTTTCTAGTAAAGAACTCTGAGGGTGGGGAGTGGGGAGGGAGGGTGTCTGAGTGCCCACAGAAAGTGCTCTGCATGCCGGCTTTGGCATCCAAGGCATAGGTTCGCCATCACTGTTATATCGTATATCACTTCACTATCCTATTTTTTGTACTCTGTATATACTCTAGCGGGGCTACCTACAACTATACACAATATTCAAGATGTGATCTGACCAGGAAAGAGTATAGAGGAGGTATCACCTGTTTATTCATGAAAACTGTGCCTCAATGTAGATTGGAGTCATTTGAGCTTCTTGGGTTGTCTTGTAATATTGCTGGTTCATATTGAATGTCAATCCACAAAAAACCTCCAGATTTTTTTCAAATAAAAAATAAAGTAATTTACCATCTATGTCACCATCACCATATAAAAAGTTCATTTTTTTAAGACTGAGGTTAAACTGTCCATTTTTTGCTATTAAATTTTATTTTACTGAATTAAGACCAGACCAATATTCTAATCCAGAAGTTTAAAATACATAACAAAATCGGTAGGCAGCCTACAGAGGTCCTGAGTACACTTAAAACAGATTAAAATATAATTAGGAAATATTTAATAAAATAAATTAAAATGTAATAGGGCATAGATAATGTTAATATATGATTTTTCTAAATCAATGAGTGGCTCACAGTGTATGTATCATTTAGTAGTCCCCAGTTTTATTTGAGTTTGATACCATTGTTCTAGACTTTAAGATCTTTTTTTTTCCTTGACTACCCTTATTTTTCCTTGACATACCTTATGTATGTTTGGTCATTCTCCTCCAATTTTTCATCTGAAAATATGATGAGAGTGTCATCTTTACCTTATGAAAGTTACTGATACAAAACAAATATTACACAGTACAGAGCAAAGCTTTATAGCAGAGACCCTCTGCCAAGCTAACACTGTTTTATTCACAATATTCTTTGAATCCAGCCATTCTACAAGTTTTTAATCCACCTATTATTATAACATTGAATCTATATCTTTTCAACTTTTTCATTAGAAAACTATGAAATAGGGGCATCTAGGTAGCACAGTGGGTAGACCACCAGGCTTAGAGTCAGGAGGTCCTGATTCAAATACGGCCTCAGACTTTTTCTAGCTGTGTGTCCCTGGTCAAGTCACTTAACTACAACTGCCTAGCTCTTATTACTCTTTTGCCTTAGAATCAATACTTACTATCAATTTAGACAGAAGGTAAAGGTTTAAAAAAAGAAAATGATTAAATAATTTATCAATTGCTTTGATGATATTTATATCTTAACAGTCTACTACCTCTGTTCAAGATGGAAATAGTCTAGTTAGTCATCCATTTTTGATAAAGTTATGCTGGCTCTTTAACATTGTCATTTCTATTTCTATCTATTCACTGACCATTTCTCTAAGAATACAGAAACATTAAGAATACAGTAACCTTATTGCTACTCCTCACATATGTCATTATCTCTCAACTCTGAGACTTTCTCTGATTGTCCCCCATGACTAAACACTATTCATTTTTCATCTCTGCCTCTTAGCTTCTCTGTCTTTTAAATCTCAGCCAGTTTCACCTTCTACAAGAACACTTTCCCAGTCTCTTCTTAATCTTAGTGCTTTCTTTCTGGGATTATCTCCAATTTAGCTTGCATATGGCTTGTTTATAATTAGCTTATTGCATGTTGTCTCCTAAATTAGACTCTGAACTCCTTGGGAGTAGGGATCAAATTTTATCTTTCTTTTTATTCCCGTGGCTTGACACTATGCTTGGCACAAAGTAGGTATTTAATAAATTTTAGTTGGCTTATTGATCCATTCAGCTATGAGGCTTTCATGTTTCAGTCACTTAAGCAAAAAAAAAAAAAAAAAAAAGCTTTGATCCAAACAAATGAAAGACAGAATCTGTGGTTCTATCATTTTTCTCTAAATAAGCAGGCTGTTAGAGTAGAAAAATGCTGTTTTGGGGACCCAAGAGACCTGTTCTATTCCTGGCTCTGACACTTTGCTTGCTGGCCTTAAACAAGTGACTTCATATTTCTGAAGTTTAGATTCTTCCCTACTAAAATAAAGATCTAAAGCTAAATTGAATTTAAGGAGCTCGTTTGACTTTACCATTCTATGATTTTATGAAAAACACAAATACAGGTCTTAAACAATCAAAACCATTTTACACAGATGTAGATGTGATATTCAGAAAAAATAAACTGAGATCACATAAATAACTCAAAGATCTTTTCAATCTTTTAAAATAATGTCTAAACTACAAATGGAATAATAGCTTTACATTATCATCCACTCAAATCTTTTATTTTTTGAACCTTTGATCACCATTTAGATTTTTAAAAATAATGCTACTTCAAAGTACTATAATTTTATGAATTTTAATAAAACCATTAAATAGAAGTTAACAGAATATACTAAAATAACCATACTTATAAACTTGGAGAAAAGAGAAACTAAAGATCTATCCTTATATTTTAACATTAATTAGTTCAACCAAATTTGCATTGTATTTCTTAAATTATCTTTGTATATTTTTACTGAGTTACTTTGCAGTAATATATGAATTAGATAATTCTATAAACATTTATGTATGTTTACTTTGAATCAAATATGGTATATATGTAATTTAAGTTTTCACATGGTGGTATCAAAATGTTTCAATATTCATATGATCATCTTTTTTCCTCTATACTTTATGGTAGGAAAGGGAAGGTTTAGTTTTGCTTATAGCAGATGAACTCAAACAAAAAAAATAACAATTTATTCTAAAAGTCTGAACATTGTGGTATTATGTCAGTCTTTAATTTAACAGTATATAACAATGTTTCACTTTATATAAAAGTTGATATTTGAAAGTACTTTGTTATTTATTTTGGACATTTAGAAAGATCAACATGATTGCAATAAATTCTTTTATCTCTTAGGTGGTGATCCGAGTTTACCAAGTTGACCCCAACAGTAAGACCACATCATTTTTTTAAAAAAGTATTATTTATTGAGTATTCATGTATGCAAAGCATGTTATCAACTCTCTTTTACAGGACATATTTGCCATCTTCCAGAGAGATACGTATCTCACAAACACAAGATCTACTAGGACTATCAGAGGGGCCACGTATTCTTTAAAAAGCCAGGTGGAATTTCATAATTGGATATGGTCTTTTCAATTTAATGGAAGCATTTCAATGAGATATAATTATTCCTTTTGTAGCAGGTCTTGGAAAAACAATAGTTTGTAGTCAATATCATCAGATTATGCTAGTCCTGTTGTGTTATTTTGGAACAATTTTGGGTACCGGCCAAGCAGTAACCTCAGGTAACAATTTTGGGTGTTTTCTACTTGACAATTAATAACAAAAATCCATATGAAAAAGCGATTTCACCTTTGCTCCTCTAACTCCCAGGGCATTTCAACAGCTCTGAAATGAGACTGCATAAATGTCATTGGCTTAGTAAGCCTGAGTGATATTTTATTTTCAATTGAAAATTGCACAAAAACAAATTACAAACAATAAGATTGCCATTTGTTGTTGCTTCCTTAATTCACCTGCATGGTAGGAGAGAACAAGAATAAGACAGTGAAGGGGGAGAGAGATGAGGAAGAGAGGGAGTGAAGATGGAATTGAGGAAAGAATAGAGAGAGGAGAAGGGAGAGGGTGTATTGAGAAAGGGTGGAAGAGAGAGGAGAGAAAACAGAATGAAACAGAATGACAGAGAGTTGAAGTCAGTAAGAAGGAGGAGGAAAAACAAAAGGAAGAAGAGGAGGGGCAGGATACCTTTTTGTTTAAAAACTGCATGATATTTCAGGTGATATATAGATTCCAGAGTTAGAGGGCTACATAGAAATCATTACTAGTCCAAACTCATCTTGTTTCAGTCACGAAGAAATCAAAGCCCTAATATTGTAACCTCCCAAATAACACAACGAATAAATGAATAGGCAAATGAATGAAAAATAATTAAGCCCTTACTATGTGCTAAACACAAAGTACATATAGAAAAGATGACAACTGTTGCTTTTAAAGAGTTCACACTTGAATTGGAAGAGAGAACACCTAAAATAATGTTCAGTTATCATGCAAAAGGAAAGACACCTGCAATTCAAACCCAGGTTACAGGGACCCATATTTTCAGTGGTGGAAAGGACTTTAGAGGCCATCTAGTCCCCTTCTCTTGTTTTATATATGAGAAAATCGAGGCTCGAGGATTATTCAAGGATCAATGTAAGAACTGGCATTCAAAACCTGTATTTCTGGCTTTGAAATCTGAGTCTCTTTCTACTGAACATAGTGGTCCTCAGCCTGCAAATACAGTGCTCTTTGCTTGCTCTACTCAACTCCCTACACTTTAAGGTCCTTTAATTCTATTTTAATAGAGCAACAAATACACCAATGTAAAATTTTTTTGCCCCTATGAGGTCAAAATTTTGAACCAGAGATGATTTTAAGTTAGTAGTGATTTTTCTGAGACAAATTTTAGCAATTTATTTTAAAAATCTATAAAGTTTTCTCTCACGATCAAACTCAAAAGTAGGTAGAGAGGACTGTAATATGACGACAATAGCATCAAGGCTATCACCTATTATGTTGCTTTAGAGCTACAAAGAATAGAAAAGTGGCAAGCTGAAATCAATACTCATTTAAGCACTATTTATGCAAGGCTTCATAATTACTGAGCTCACCATAAAGCATGGTAATGTCACATCTATTACAAAGGCCACAATGGCATAAGCTCTGTACCAAAATGGAACTGTATTTTTTTCAGGCTTTATGTAGATAGAGAGATAAGTAGATATGTAGATGTATACGTGTATACATATGCATGTGTGAATACATACACACAACCATATACAGTTAGGTGGTTATATACCTATTTGCAGATATATACATACTTGCAAATTTATATGTGTAAATTATACATTAATTTTTAGTAGAAAATAGAGGGGTAGTCTTGAAGTCAGGAATATCTGAGTTCTAATATCTTTTGACATTTACTAGCTATGTGACTACAGGGAAGTCAACCCTTCAGAATACTTTCTCACCCAACCCACACCCAATCCAGGTCTCTAAAGAAAAGTTCAGAATATGAATTGATTTGTATAATTGGATGGAGTTTCTTCCTCGAGTTTTTTTTTTGTACTGTTAAAATGACAGGTATAAGCAAAATATAGACTTCATCATGAAATCCAAAAGTTTTATATAAGTTTATTAATATTGTAAGAGTGAAATATTTGGCATGAAAGATTTCCAAAAACTAAAAATTGGACTTCAGGGTGATCATGGAAATTAAATGGCCATTAACTGAATTAATGATTGGCTAAAAATGATGATTTTTCTTATGAATTTTCATTTAGAAACTAAAGCTGAATCCTTCCACCATAATTTATCTTTCTAAATAATAAGATTAATGTAGTAGAAACAACTGTGATCATGTGTATGCACATCTGTGTGTAGAACCATGTGTGAAATGATTGGGAACAAAACAATTCAGGCTTTCCAGAGATTCAGTAGGATAGGTTCTTTTCCTTAATGGTTGTAATTGATAAACCACTTGAAGTTTAGGATGATCTCAGGTTACAAAGATGGTCAGTGCACTATAAGGGCACCACCACAATGACCTTACAACTCCATAGGTAAGATGTATTGGGGAATGTTTGGTCCAACAAACAAAGGTAAAAATAAACCAATATATTTTATGTAAGCTACAATTATGGTATCAAAGGTCAAACTAAATCAGAATATATTTTATGTTATTTACAGTTCTGGTATGAAATATTGTTTAATTCATCGTACACGGGTCTGTCAAATACTAAAATTGTAGTAATTTCTGAGATGGAACACTGATTTTTTTGAAAAGAAGACTTTGTGATTTATTTGCCTTTTAAAGAATGGGAAATCAAAGAGATGTCTATCAATTAGGGAATAGCTAAAGAAATTATGATATATGATTGTGATGGAATACTACTACACTGTAAGAAATGATAAACAGCTTAATTTTGGAAAAACATAGAAAGACTTATGTGAAATCGTGAAAAGCAAAATGAGTAGAACAAAGAGAATAATATATACAGAATAGAAATATTGCTTTAAGAATGATTCGTATAATCCGCCTCTAACGAAGGAACTGACAAATAGAAATATGAAAGACAAAGTTTGATACATGTATTTATCTTTTTGTCAAATAATTACTTCTCTAATGAGGGAAAGGATGGAATTAATTAAGTATTTTAATGTAACAAACATAAATAAAATTTGTAAAGATATATAGCCTCCAAACTGCATTTATTTTACAAAATTTATAATTATACTTTTCTTAACTTCATCTGGGAAACAAAAGTATTGTGGTCATCTTGCATATGCACTGAAGAATATTTATAAAATATAATTGTATATATCACTCATATATACATGCACATACACTCACACATGCACGTCTAATCTCTAAGGATTGCTGCTTTCTGGGTCATGTAAAAGAACTAAATTAATTTTATAGGAAAAATTATAATTCCAGAATGGGGATCTAAATGAAAACACTGACTTCATTAGAAATATGTTTGAACTAAGTTACTAGGCTAGTAGATTGTTTCTCAAATGCGACTAATTTTTTAGAATCTCACTGTCTCTGTATCCTAAAAAGATCATATAAAAGGGTCAAAGACATATATACAAAAATATTTATAACAGCTCTTTTTGTGGTAGCAAAGAATTGGTAATTGAGGGAAAGTCCATCAGTTGGGGAATGGCTAAATAAGTTGTGGTGTAAGATTGTAATGGAATATTGTCATAAGAAAAAATAACAAAGAACACCTTTATGAATTGATGAAAGTGAAATGAGAAGAACCAGCAAAGTATGGTACAGAGAAACAGTAATATTATAACAATGATCAACTTTAAGAAACTTAGTTATTCTGATATATACAGTGATCAAAGATAATTCTAAAGGATCCATGATAGATCTATCTCTAGGGAGAGAACAGATAAACTCTGGGTACATACTGAAGCATGCTTTTTCCCACTTTATTTTTCTTGATTTTTTATGATGTAGCTAATATGGAAATGTAGCTAATATGGTATTGGCATTGTATTGCCTATCTTATCAATGGATGTGAAACAGGTTTAAGGAAAGGAAAGAATTTTAAACTCATTTTTTAAAAAGTTAATTTTTAAAATAACACATTTTAAAAATTGAATCCTACTGCCTCCATTGACTCTTGAATTTGTCATTTGTTTATCAAGTGAACAAATATTGATAACTAAAGTAAATGAAGGGTCCAAACATCTTATTTCAAATCAATTTTAGAAGCTTCATAATCTTTGTGAAAAAAAAAACTATGAACCAAATATATGTGTTAGAGTTAATTTTATATAACATTTTAATATATGAAAATCATCTTATCCATATTATCTCATTTGATCAACATAACCATAATAACAAATCTCATTATTTAATAAGTATTTCTTATATGAACATACCTAGGCAATTAATGACTTTCCATATATTTATCAGAGCTAAATGCATCACTACTTTTGTATGTTGGGGCCAATATTAATAACTCAGTAGAGTTAATAAATCAGAGAAATACTGCTATGTCTTGAACATGACTTGTTACAAGTGAGAACTGAAGAAAGACTGATAAGGGAGCTAATGTTTGGTACAAATCAGTGAAATGATTCACACTGATCCTTCTTAGAGTAAGAATAAGCATGATTGAGCAAACTGCTTTGAGACTTTACTCCACTTGGGAAAATGGTGTGGATTTAGCATGTATTTCATTTTTAAAAATTGTATGTATTTTTCTGCCTTATATTTTGAGTTTGTATAAAATGATGTCATATCCATTATCTATCTATCTATCTATCTATCAGGTTAAGCTCTCTGTTCATGCTAAAAAAGATGTATTACTATTTTTTGGGGCTTTTAAAATAAGATAAATACTAATCTTTAAAATATATTTTTCTTAGGCTTGATCATTTATCGGGCATATTCCTATAATTAAAGGACTACAGTGGACCCTATATAAAGAAGTCAGGTGAATCATTTCCTTCTCATAAACTTTGCTACTATATTTTAAATATGCATTGATTTTAATTCCTAAAATTAACATGCTAATTTTAAAAAATTCTAAATTTCAGATATGTTCTTTCAACACAAAACATAAAAATGAATTTTGCTTTTTATTTTAATATATTATTTTAATCCTGCTTTACACAAATATTGACCACAATTGTTTTAATTTTTGCTTCCTTCCCTCATTTATTCAATAAACAAGCAAAGACACACAAACACTGAATGTAATTATTAATATCTGACTATATAGCATTGTTGAACAAGGCATTGATATATATTCTAAATGTATAATATATATTTAATCTATGTTTAAAATATGCTTAAAGCTTTAAAATGGTTCAGAACCTGATGAATCATATGCATTTTCATGCATTTAAACACCTCTTGTCAATCTAGTGGGTCCCTTAGGCCTCCATAAAGTAAAATGCCAGAAATTTCATGGGTCTCATACTGTGAATATTAGTTGTCTGTGAATATAATTTGAGTCAGGACAATCCCTTCAACTTGGTCTTCCTATTATAAATGGCTGAAGCCAACATCTGAAACTATGACTCTCTAACATTTTATTTTCTTTTTATAGATAAGTTCCAAATCAGTATTATCCAGGGAGATTTGTTCACTTTTTATAGACTTCATGGCTTTTTGAGTGTGCTATGAGTTCTGAGGGATAATAATTTCTCATCACAAGCAGACTTCTTGGTGATAGCTCTACAAATGTTGACTGAAGTCTACTAGAATCAAGAAAATCCCTGAAGTTGTTTCCCTTGTTGTGGACTAAATTACCATCTACAGTGAAGCATCCTGGTGAAGGAGTAAGGTTGAGAAGAATTGTTTGGCTTTGTGGTGGACACAGAGACCATTCCTCTCTCCCTCTCCTGATTTGGATTAATGGCTGTTTAACAAGACTCCTGTGAACATCTCTGAAACCATCTCTATTGGGCTAGACGTGAGATCCCCAACCTCACAGCTAGATCTGCTCACCAGCAACCTGCTGTTTGTTAGCTGATAGAGCAGATTCATCCATTCCTGTAATTTAGGGTGGAGAGCCCTTAAGATCATTAAATTAAGTTTACCCATTTCCCATCCATTCCTATCCCAATATTCATTAAACATGTTAGTTACCATGCTCTTTCCTTGTAAATTCCTTACCCAGGTACCCAGGTTGACAAATAGAAGAATCCACTGAGTATCCCAGCTCTCTCCCTTGTGTTAACCATCATAACTGGACTTAGTGATTCAATCTCCAGGGAGACCTGTCAGTTACATCTGGTGTCTCGCTATTCCCTTAGCTATTTACTCAGTTCTGATTTATTCATCTATTTTATTTATATATTTTATGTTACCTATTTCGGTACTAATCTCACTTGTTTCTATTTATGTCAAAAGTCCAGGATTTCCAATATTCTCTAATTTTCAGCAACCTGAGGCAAACTCCCAATCATCCTTTACATAACTCTGTTTATCTCTTGGTAATTTCCTAATACTTACTCCATAAACATACATTTCAAACTTATTCTTGATTCTTCAGTCAGAGTGATGAACTCACTTTCTCCTTTACTGAAGTCAATTAAGTTCAACAAACAGTTGTGAAAGGCCTGCTATATTCAAGTCACCGTGCTAATCATTAGGGATACAAAAATAAAAATGAATCCCTTCATATTGGCAAAGAGAGTACATTCTTTCTAGGGAAGAAAGGGCAGGAAAATAATATGAAGGTCACTGAGTGTAATCTCCCTAATCTGGAATTCTTTCATTTTCAACATATAACTATCTGTCCTTGTGCATCTCTGATTCTATCTGGTTAAAGTCTTGACTCCTTGGATACAATATGGTTTCTCCATAAATGTATCCCACATTATCTTCTACTCTATCAAATCAAGCTAGAAGAGTACCCTCATTTCCATTACCAAATTCTTGATTGCAAATTGGAGAAAGCACTGCAATGGGAGTTAACAGAACCAGGGACACTGGCCACTGACACATAGCCTCTCTGAATTTCAGTTTCTTCATCAGTAGAATGAAGGAAATGTACTATTTTATTTCTAGTGTCCCTTCTACCTTTGACAGTATGTATTTTTTAACCACCTTTCAAAATTTGAGCCCTCTCTTACACCATTTATCTCACTTCCTTTTTCAAAAGGAACCCATTCTTCAAAATCCCCCTTTCTTCCACAAGCTATTCTCAGTGGTTCCGATTTACATGTTCTCCTTTCATCTGAATTTCATAGAGTGTTTTTTGTCTGTGCTCATGTTGGTACTGTTATCAGTTAGTCAGAAATCCCTAAATGCTGGGGTAACAAACAATGTCAAAAGACAGATACTACCCTCAAAGTGATCACAGTATACTTGGAGGGATAGCATAAAAATAATTCTGGAAAGACAAATTATATAAAGGATAAATGGGAAATAGTCAACATATGGATAGCACTAGAACTAAAAGGGAATAGAGAAAGGCTTTGGGTAGAAAGTGGGATTATAGTTTGGGCTTGAAAGAAACCAGGGAAGTCAAGGTAGTTTAACATCAATATCTATTTTTAACCAACTAACCTATTAACTTCTTTGGAAAAAAAGATTGATAGCTAGCTACATTTATATTGATACTTTAGCACCTAACATTATGTTCTGCATACATACATATATATATATATGTATATATATATATATACATATGTGTCTATTTACAAAAACACACACTTGTATATTATACATATGGAGTCTTCTACAAAAACTGGACAAATGGGAATGGGAATGAATTAACATCTCTGAATACCCAAGTTTTAATAATTTTCAAAAACGAAGGGGAAAAACAACAGGTCAGAGTTTTAGTAATAATGCTCATTAGCTCCAAATATTCACAACATATATTACTGGTGTCAAAGTCATAGATTTGTTCTGCGTGTCAGCTAGTTTTTATCTGTTCCCTAGGTGACCAAATATACTCTCACCTCTTGACAACCCACCTTACGAATTCCTGATATCACAAGAAGAACAAGGTGAGATAGTATGAAGAGAACACGTCAACTCCAGGCCCATTATTAGGAAGTTTTATTCACATCATATTGCTAGAATTAAATTTAAGAGAATAATCTTTTTTTTCATATGTCAATTATAGATATCATAATAAAAGGACTTAAGTCCAATAAACTGGTAAGTGACTTTTGATAAATATGGTAGACCGATGATATAATGTTAAATTTTAGAATATCCTAGTGTCTAAACTATAATAGACATTATTCGTTAATATGAGCCAGAGAGCCTGAGTTAGGAATGCTTAGAGACAGGTAATTTCACTTTCAATACCTAGAAACATGATTTAAATCTACTGGGGAAAGAAGCTGAGATTTTAGCCACTGTATTTTCATACAACTCCCGTTAATGCCAAGGAGATTTTCCACATTTTCTTCAGAAAAACAGATGCATTAAAATAAATGTATTCTGTGCTCTGTTTGGACTATAGTGGATAATGAATCAGCAGAAAGAAAAGGGAAATAGAGATAGGAATGAGTGCAAATGGTTGCCTTTAAGTTTGTCTGCAAGTGTTCCATCCATGGTGAATATGCAAAATAAATTCTACGTTATGAACATAAAGGCTAATATATAAATTACTAATGACCTTGTGATGGAAAGTTCACCCTGTGATTGTCTTGGAATTTAGAGACATTTTTACTGTTCAAATATAACAACTCCCATAAGATTTCTGCATTATACTTGAGCATTTTTTTCTGAAATTAAGAGTTTCCAGTACAAATCTGTTGGAAGAAATAAAAATTTGGCATTAGTGCATCTACCAATCAGTCTTCAATAGAAATCTTTATCTATGAGATGTACTATCCCACTTTAAATGTGAAATTATAATTTAATAGATACTGACCTGGATTTCTTTAAATTTCAACTAAAAAAATCTCATCTTTTACTGGAAGCTTTCCCCAAATCTTCTTCATTCTAGTGTTTTCTATTTATTATTTCCTATTCATATTGTACATATTTTTTTCACATTTTTCCTCCAATGGATTATAAACTCCTTCAAGGCAGGGATTAGGTTTTTTGTCTCTTTTTGTATCCCCAATGTTTACCACAGTGCCTAGTACAGAGTAGCAATTTAATATTGACTGATTATTAATATTGATTGATTAATATCTTATAATTTCATAAAACACAAATTTTGGAAACATTGCAAATATCTCATTTGATCCTCACAACTCTAGGATGTAGGTTTTATTATTATCCCCATTTTATAGATAAGGAAACTGTTGAGTGATTTGCCCAGAGTATGGGGACCAGATTTTGGACTCATGTCTTGCTAACTATTTCATGCTCTAGCAATTGAGAAAACTAACTGTCTGTCTAAAAAATTTGAGAGCAAATTCAAATTGTTGTATATGCGTGTTGGATAGAAAGTGATTTGTATCTCTCTAAAGCTTAAAATATGATCTTAGATTGTTTCTTTTGTAAGATCAGTAGGGTGCCAGATAATGCCCTTCACCCAGCTTATGTATCAACTGTGTAGTTGAAAGTAATGTTGATGAAATAGAGAACAATAAAACAAAATCTTTGAGATTTTAAGAATATGTTTCTGCTATAGAATAGATGCCAAAGGCTCCGTTCAGTTTAATGCCTACTGATTTTTAATGAACCTCTTTCTCCATGAACAAGTTAATTAGCACAATGATTAAAGAGGTTAAGAAAGAATTCCTGATATTTGTGACTCATTTGGGACTATTCTATGGAAGCCCTGAAAAGAATCTGGTGGCAGAGTGATTTCAGAAAGCAGAAAAGACAGCATTTCATAGTTTATTTTGTCTCACTGGATTTAACATGAGCTGGCACAATATGAAAGAGTTTGCCTAAAGCTAAAATATAATTGTTAGTAAAGTGAACAAATAAGACATCACGCCATGGAGAAACAAAAGATATATACTTAAACCCACCATATACCTATACAGCTTTCTTGGATTTAAAACTGGAAAATACTTTAAATATCATCTAGTGCAGTTCTGGAATTATTTTTAAAAAGGAATCAAAGGAACAAAGAGGTGATGTGGATTTCTGAAGGTCTCATAAGTATTAAGTATCAGGCTGCCATTTGAACTCAGGACATCTGACTCTAGTATTACTCTTGGCATAACACCAGGTTGTCTGTAGATGGGAACTGTTAACACTGATAACTGAAATTAAGGGGTGTTTGCTCTTTAATAAGAGATACAGTGTGTTTTCTTCTTATTGCCTACTTCCTTCACATAGTCTGAAACACAGATTAACCTGTCTAAATCACCAAGTAATGCACTATAATGAATATGGCTAGAGGGAGCATGCTAATAATATGTGTTAATTTTTATGTCAATGCTTAAATTAGCGTTGGCTACTTAAAATGTTATGTGATTATAATGGCATCAAAGAAAAGTCCTACATTGGCTAAAAACTCTTTTTTGCTATGAGAATGTGGCATTTAATTTAAAAACTTGATTCTCTATGGCACTTTACAGGGAATCAAATTTTATTAGTATATGTAAAAAAGCAGAAAAGGAAAGACATGAGCAGTGAAGTTTCAGAGTGGTTGTAAAATGGCAGTATCCATGGAATGGTTGGTGGTATGCCTTTAGTGGGGCAAATTGTCTTGTTTTATTTGATAATGGTAAAGAGAAACACATTTTACATTTTCAGAAGGATTCTGGTGCACAGTTCAGGTGAAAAAATGCTTAAGCTAGTCTTATTGGATTTTTTAATACAGTTTCTATTTTGGAAGCCAAAATCAGGTGAAATTCAAGATTGCAATAGACAGCCAAGCCCAACCTGAATTCTTAATATAGACGATTTTTTTTAAAAGAGTACTTGTCAAATAGAGTTAAGGTTTCTGAATGCAGACATAACTTGAACAATGAAACCTGGTGTGTTTTCTATAAATTTTTTGCCAGTGGGCCACTTATAAAGATATAATTATTTAAAATTAAGCTACATTTACCAAAATAAATGAATCATATTCTGAAGAAGCAAATTTAATTTTATTTTTTTATACTTAAGAGTTGGTGAAATTCAGCCATCTGAAAAAAATCATATACCTCACCCTGCTAAATTGTATGGTTTCATTCCCATTTACCAACTGAGTATTGTTATAATTTTGATAGCTATACTGCTGAATTCAATTCTATTCAATTACAGAATCATTTATTTAGGCTTTATTATATATAAATCACTAGAGACACATACAAAAATGAAACAGATATAGGCCTCAAGGAGAAAATATTCTAGTTGTACATGATGAGAGAGAAGTATCTAAAATAAATTTTAGTGTCGAAAGGAAACAAGATAGTGATGGACTTAATTAAAGGGGGAGTGAGAAGCACCGTGCTCTAATGGATAGAGGACTGGCCTTTGAATCAGCTAGATTTGGGTTCAGATGTATCCTTTTGTGCATACTAGCAGTGTTTTCATGGGCAGTTTCTTGAAGGTGCTTTCCAATGACTAATTAAATGCTCTAGGACTAACCATTATAGATGAACTGATATCTGCACTAGTAGAAAGAGTTTTCATACTGGGAAGTCAATGGACAGATTGAATCATAGATTTGGGCATTGACTCTCAATCCTCAGCTAAATAAATGAATGGATGGATAAATAAATGAATAGAACTACATATATATATATATATATATATATATATATTTGGAAAAAGTGCAATTAGCTCTAAGACTTCCTGCATGGGACAGTTGTACAACAGATCCATTGTATGAAAGCAGTACTTCAAGAATATTTTGAGTGAGGTATATGACATATACATAAAAGGTAAGATAAGCAAATTAGAGGAGCATAAAAAAAGTTTACCTGACACTGGATGAAGGAAAAGTTTATGACCAAATAAGTGACAAAGAGGATCATAAGACTAACAAGAGATAATTTTACATGAAATTTAAGAGGTTTTGCGTAAACAAAACCAATTCAACCAAAATTAGAAGAAAATAAGGAAACTGGGGAATTGATTTTAGAAGTTTCTCAAAGGCTTCAGTTCTCAAATATAAAGGGAGCTTAGTCAAATTTAACAAAATAAGATCCATTTTCCATTTAATAAATGATCAAAGGACATAAATAGGCAAATTTCAGAAGAGAAAAATTAAGATGATCTAAAACCATATGAAAAAATGTTCTAAATGACTCTTAATTAAAAAAAATTATAAGAACTCTGAGGTACTACTTCACTCCTATCATATTGGTCAAAATGACAGAAAAGTAAAATGACAAATGTGAAAAATCCAGGTAGCACAATGGGCTTAAAATCAGGATTACTCATCTTCTTGAATTCAAATCTGCACTCAGATATTTAGTAGCTGTGTAACCCTGGGCAAGACATTTAACCCTGTTTGCTTAAGTCTACTAATCTGTAAAATAAGCTGGAGAAGAAAATGGCAAATGACAAGAGTATTTCTGCTAAGAAAACCCCAGATCTAGTGATGAAGCCAGACATGAATGAAATGACTAAACAACAACAATGCACTTCTGGTGGAGTTATGAATTGGTCCAACTATCTTGGAGAATAATTTGAAACTATATCAAAGAGCTAGAAAACTCTGAATGCCTTTTGATAAAGCAATATCACTACTAGTTTTATATCTCAAAGATATGAAAGAAAAATAAAAGGACCTCTACATAACAGAAATATTTATACCAGCTCTTTTTGTTATGGCAAAGAATTGGAAGCTGAGAGGATGACCAATAAATTGGAGGATGGCTGAATAAGTTATGGTACATAATTGTGATGAATATCATTGTGCTTTGAGAAAAGATGAAGCAGATTGTTTCAGAAAAACCTCGAAAGACCTTTATGGTTTGATATGAAGTATAATGAGCAAGAGAACACTGTGGATAGTAAAAGCAATATTTTAATAATTTAACAATATTTAATTATTTTAATAATGTACTAATTTTAATTAAAATTATGAAAGATTTAACTACTCTGATCAATATAATGACCCAGAAAATACTGTTTACCTCTGGAAAATGAACTCTTGGTGCTGATAGAACTCTAATTTTTTCATTTTATTATTCATTCTTTTTTTAAAAAAGTTGGATAATATAGCAATATATTTTCCATAATTTCATATGAAATATTGGTATCATATTGATTACCTTCTCAATAGGAAGTAAGGGGCTTAAGGGCAGTAGAGAAATTGAAATTAAAAAATTAAATAATGTTAAAATAAAGAAATAACGAATAAAAAAGAATATTGTGGGTGTGTGTTTTTTTGTTGTTGTTGCTTAAACATAAAAACGCAGTCATTCTTAAAAGTCAGGATATGTTAAGGGGGAAAACATTCCTAAAATCACTCACAACAAATTTTAAGGGGGCTCAGATAATGAATGAGAAAGCTCCCTAAAGCATACTTAGTCTGAGGTAAATGTGCATTGTGGGAAATATTAATTTTACTTTGTAGCCACTTAGTATTCTTGTCTAAGCACTTCAAAGTAATTCACAGATGTTGGATCATTTGTCCTTGCAATATATATGGCAAAGCAGCAGCAGAAACAGAGAGGTTAAATAACTTCCCTAAAGATTTAACTGTCAGAGACAGAAATAAATATTTTCTCTCTTGAATTCTAATCTAATATCTTGTTGAAGAAATCATGTTACCTTCCTACAAAAATCAGAACAATTTGTGTGATTCAACACTTAGCGATCAAGCTTGTACTTCCATTCTTTGAAAATTCTCTCACCAAATATTGCCCCTGCAGTGATTTGTTTACCCTTCATTTCTTTATCATCTCATTCATTAATGCTTTTAATGTTTAAACTGCATGAACTATCTACATATATAAAATTTCTTTTTATGAACAAAAAAAGTCACATCATTCATTTCCTGTGCTTATATTGATGTTACATATGTATATTTCATGTTCATGATTACATATATGTTTGCTACATACTTTTATCTGTGTTTCACATATATTTTCTCTATTATTAGAATACATTCAAAATGAATGTATTCACTCTAGGAATTGCTGTATTCTCATAATTTATATTCTTAATACCTAATCAGTACTAGGGACTTAGTAGGTGCTAAATAAATATTTGTTGATTGATTGAGGATTGAATTATCTTGGCATAAGGGCTTGCAAGAAAATGGCAGAATAAGAAAGAAATGAATCAATGTCTACCTGATTTGTGAATTTTTAAAAGCAATGCATGTCTAGTTTTTAATAATATACTATAGAAAAATATTCTGGCTTCATTTAAAAATTGTATGTAAATGTATCACCTGGATTGGCTTTGTTAACATTTCTTTTAATTTATACTTGCTGAGAAGCATCAGATTGTGTAATTTCATTTTCCTGAATTCTTCTACCACTTCTAGCTTACTCTGTGACTCAAAATAATAACTCATGATATTAGGATCCTACTTATCTCATAGTTATTATAATGAGGAAACTATTAGCTCCCTCATCCCTAAAATCACCCCATTTTTGCCAGAACTCCCATCAAATTTAACATTCTCTCAGATAACTTTAGCAAACTGAGTAAATTAAATCAAATCAATGTGAAAATGGCTACCTGGAATTATTAACTTCGACAAATATTTTACTTCAAAAATAGGAAAATATTAATGCAAATGCTTGAATTTATAATGGAATTTCAATGGGGATTTGTCATAGTCTTATTTATGCACTTGAAATCCTAACCTTTTCCTAGATGAGACCAATTCTAAATCACATCTATCTTCCTATCTATCATTTGCCAATCATTTATCTCTCTATTACCATATATCTATGTAATCATTATGTATCTTTCTATCCATCTATCTCTGCCTATCTGTCTGTCCATCTATCTGAGTATATGTTAATAAAATTTTCTACATAGAACCATAATGACTAGGAAGGTGGTCCCAGAAACATGGACAGAAGGATTGGTGGAAAGATGGAAATATTTTTGTTACCTCTGAAAGGAAGGCTATACGATATAATTTCAATCATTCTCAAAAGGAAACATTATATTATTGTAAGACTGGTCCTCCTTCATCTCTGAGAGGCCTCAAGCTAGTCCAATAATAGTAAAAAGGTCCAAGATATTTTGCACCAGGAATTAAACCATATTTCCAATATATTTTTCTTTTTTTGTCAGATTCAACCCATACGATTTTACACATTTGGAGCAATAGGATTCTAAGGATTTTACATTAATCCTGAGATTCTAAAGGGAAGCAATCTAACACAATGACCCTTGCCTTGAGATTAATACTCTACCATGATTGGAGGGAGCTTAGTGAAGAGAGTGTAATTTGTCTTGGAAAAGAAACTGCATTCATAAGCAAGAGAAATGTCACAGCTGCGAAACAAATACTTAGGGCAGAAAGGGAGAATAGCTGGTCTATTAACCTGTGTGAATTCTGAAAATCCTCATCATGTTCCCTCATTCTGAGAATTAGATATTGTAATTGATTTGTGTGAAGTAGT
Source organism: Gracilinanus agilis (assembly GCF_016433145.1). Taxonomy (NCBI): domain Eukaryota; kingdom Metazoa; phylum Chordata; class Mammalia; order Didelphimorphia; family Didelphidae; genus Gracilinanus; species Gracilinanus agilis. The sequence goes on from NC_058131.1 coordinate 100,649,793, forward strand.
AGAGATGGGAGCCTAGAGCAAAGGTAAACCTCTCACCTAGAATACTGATAGAGTTCCCTGATCTGTCTCCTCACTCAACTCTTTCTCCATTCGATCCAACTCACAGTTGTCAAAAAGACATTTCAAAGTACAGAATTAGCTATGCCACTCTCCTGCTCAAGAGGATCCAGTGGAGCTCAGCTGTCTCTCGACTTAATTACAGCTTCTTTTGTTTGGAATTTGAAGCCCTCCTTAGTTTTGCTTCATTCTCTCTTTGAGATCTTATTACACAATAACCTGGTTTAAGAAATTGTATTCCAATTAAACTTCTCCCTCAGTGCTAATGACTTACTTTTGTGATTGCCTCCTGTTTCTCTGGTATATCTTTTATATGTACATAGTTGCTTGCAATGTTCTCTCACCTAATGAAATGTGAGATACCTCAGATTAGCAAGAAGTTTCTTTTTTTTTTTTAACATTTCTTTAAATCCCTAGAACTTTATTACAGTGCCTGGAACATGACAATCATGAAATCAGTGCTTGACTGATTGATAAACTGAAAGTTACTTAGCTATTTTTATTTTCTTTTTTCCTGTGTGATGTTATATTGCTCATATCTGTTCCTTTACACAAATTAATCTCCTTGCCTGTAATGCCCTAATTCCTCATCTCTATCCCCAGGTTCTTTCAAGATTCTGTGAAATCGGGGGCAGCTGGGTAGCTCAGTGGATTGAGAGTCAGGCCTAGAGACAGGAGGTCCTAGGTTCAAATCCGGCCTCAGACACTTCCCAGCTGTGTGACCCTGGGCAGGTCACTTGACCCCCATTGCCCACCCTTGCCACTCTACCACCTGTAAGTCAATACACAGAAGTTAAGGGTTTAAAATAAAAAAAAAATTAAAAAAAAAGATTCTGTGAAATCTCTTACATGAGACCGATTCTGAACACATCTCACTTCCCCATCTTTGTATTAATGATTTGTATTTATGTTGTTCCTTCTGATATGATGTAAAGTCATTTATGCCAGAACTACTTCCTTTGCATTTGTATTTCTGGTGACCATGACAAAACCTAACACATATTAAATGCTTAATATATGCCTATTAATGAATAAGGCTTTGTTTAGGCGGTAAGGGCTGAAATGCATGAAAATATACCTTTTACTCTATCTGACCTGCATAATCTATATAAGAGATAGGTCACACACAAATAATTATCACATTAACACCGTGTAATTCTATGGAGAGGGTATGATGAGATCAGGGAATGATAACAAGTACCAACTGGCTGGATTTTTATGGTATCTGAGTGGTGTAATGTTAGCATGCCTACTAACATCCACCTGATCTGCACTTAAAGTTAATCAGGAGAATTTGACACTCTCAAACTCTACATGAACTCACCTCCCCAAAACACATCCAAGGAAGGATTGATGCTCTCAACTAATGAATTCAGGGACAGGAATGATAAGGGAATGTGAGATTCTTTCATTTGATAATTTTATTTAATGTTTGTAAATTTTTAAAATTGTGAATTTGTAAAAAAGTATAAAATTTAATAAGAACCAAACAATTCAAAAGCAAACAGCTTTCTTTGCTAAACCATGTTGAATAAAAGGTTGATCTGTCTCATGGAACGACTAGTTCATTATAAGTAGAATTTAATGCCCTAATCAAAGAAATTAAAAACTTTCCTTTCTTTTGTTGGAATTCTCATCCTTTCCTAAACAAGGCAATCATAAAACTCTTGAAATGGGATGAATATATCCTAGAAAGATATTTTACAATGTAGCATTTCTATCTTGTCTACTTTGATTAAAAGTTCTAAAAAATTGGTAAGATAATAAATAGAGATTTGTGCACAAGTCGTGCTCTTCAATTGTTTCACTTTTCATGATCTTTTCTCCTCTCCTGTAGGTAAGTCTTGATTTGTCTTTGAAAATGATGTTCACAGGCTTGCTTGCTTTCTCTATACCACCTTCAAATTTCTTGTCCAACCTTTAATTATAGAAACCTAATAACACAGATTAAACTATTGCAATCTCCTCTGTAGATGTTCAGCACCCAGAGGTTTTTTTGGGGGAAGTTTCAAAAAGATAGTAGACTCTGGAAAATCGGTGACACAAATACTCAATTCTTTATCCTGCCCCATGTTTATACTACATCCAATAGATTATTTACTAACACTACTTTCTATGTTACTTTCTATGTTTCCTATAATTCATATACTATATTTACTGTCAGACCAAAGCATTCCTCTATATTTCAGAATCTTCTGTTGACTCCTATCAAAACTTAACTCTCTAAGATCTTATTTCTTTAGAAACTTGGTTACTCTTGCTATAGTTACTGATGTATTGGATATAATGTTGAGCTTGGAGTCTGATAGAGAAGTTCAAATCCTTCCCCAGATTAACAAAAAGCACTGGTTCACATTATATTATATACTAGGAACTGTGCTAAGTGCTGGGGATACAAAAAAAAAGACTAAAACTTAAATCTACTTGTAAATGAGATGATTTTCCTCCTGGATTTAATGCCTTCCTCACACATACTTTAGTAAAATATTTATAATTTAAAATTATCTGAAAACCCTAAGGAAAGTTTTATCCAGTCTTTTAAGAGACAACATTTTGAATTATTGATTGATTTCTTTTATAATTCTCCATTTTTTGCATTTCTCCTATGATGGTTCACATATATTCAGGTTCATCCAGAAGGACACAGATGGGATAAGACCACGAGCTTGCATAATTTGTACCTTGTGAAATGTCATTAATATAATATGGAGAGGTTTAATTAAGAGTCTTGATGGAGCAAACATTACATGATGATTAAATATTATTATTGAATAATATGATTGAAATCGCATTGAACCTGGAGATAGGAGGCACGTATTCAAGTTTGTACTTTAATATGGACTAAATGTGTGACAACAGTTAAGTCCTTAACCTTTGTTGAGTTTCAGTTACCTCATCTGTAAAACAAGTATAAGCATATGTGTATCATCTACCCTATATAATTGTGAGGAAAATGTTTTTAATCTATAAAAATCCTATAGATTTCATATGAGTTGTTTATCGGAAAACAACTCATTTTAGTGTGTTGTCTCGCTGAATTAGAAGAACCATACTGAGGAAGCAAAAAGGATTTAAACGCCATAAGGCTAAGGGATATTTTGTTTTTGTCTTTTCTATACCTAATAACTAGGATATTATGGGTATTTGGAAATGCTTGCTAAATTGTATTTAAAGACTGGACTTCATATCTATCAAGGATTTTTTCCCTTAGAATGAATATATATATATTTTTTTGCAGTGAAAATAGCACATCGTTTCAATAAGTACTATTCTAAAGAAGTTGAGATTTTAGATTTGATGGTCCAAGCAACTTAACCCATTTCTCTCTGTTCCAAAGTGAAAGACTAACCCCAAACAAGCATTGTAAAAACTCATAGCATGTGTAAGAAAGGGGATCAGATAATCATACAGATAAAAAAAGGTTTTAAGTAATGTTATATCAGAACTTGTAAAGATTCTATTGCGACACTGAAACTGTTTTAATCAGGGTTTAATGGTGCATCTAAATTAATTCTTCATATCTTAAGATATACATCCATATATCCATATTTACAGGAAAATTCAATAAATGAACTATCCACTATTAATTTAACATTTATTACATGAAACTAGAATGAAGTTTTTCCAATAACGTGAATGCAATTGCTAATTCATTTTAGCTACTTTGAAGTGTATAGTGTTCCACAATAGAAACATTTAAACTTTCACACTTTTCAAAGAAATTACCATACATTTCATTGTATAAAATGGAATGGAGAATTATATCAATATGTAATCTGGAAAAATAATTTAATAACAAAAAAGATATTTAAAAAAAGAAAATTATAATGATATATAATCTGTATTTTTTTTTAATTCATACACACACACACACACACATAAAATAAACAAAAACGAAATGAAGAGAGCCGGGCCTGGTGGATTATACCTGTAATTGCTACTCTCAGGGAATTAAAGCTATTAGATCACTTGGCCCATCTGAGCTGTGGTAGGGCTAAAGTGGAAAAGGTACCTGTACTAAATCTGGAGCCAACAAAAGTGGTTGGCTATCATGTTACCTAAAGAGAAGCAAAGGATCCCAGTACAGAAAAGGAGCCAAACTCCTGAGCCAATTGGTCATGGGATCAGGCCAATAAATGGCTATTATACTTCCAGTCAGGTAAGGCGATCCATTCTCCAAAAAAAAAATGGATACCTATGACAATTATACTGATAATTTGGCAAAAATATCCTCCTTTTTTCTGGAATCTTTGGATAATTGACATAAAAAGTTCTTAATCACTGAATTGCATTAAATCATTTGTCCTTGACTTTATTAAAGTGTTGAGAGATTTGTGGGAGAAAATTAGATTTTCCTTCCATTAAAATAACAGCAAAAACCATTTCAAACACTCACTAACACATGCCACTTTCACTGGACCACCCTGTGATTGTTTCAGCTACCTTTTCTCACTAGGACCAAATGCAATCTCTAAGAGCGCTGGGAGGCAAAATTTTAGTTGTAGTTCTTTTGATGAAACTATTATTTGGCATAGCATTTTCAATCATGTATTGGCCACAGAGAAAAAAATAAAATAAGTAAGCTGCATTGCATGATTTTTTTAAATGAGGTTCAGTCTGAATGTACAAAGACTTTTCCAAAAATATCAACATCTCTGCACTAATTAAAATCCAAAGGATCTCAAATACATTTATTATGTAAAAGATATTCACATTCCAATATAGGTAATGATCTAACTGATTTCAGAATAATGGTTAAGATTAAATAGAGTTTTTCAGTTCCCGATTTTTTTCCTCAGAAGGCCAGGTAAAATGACACTCACTTTTATCAGTGAAACACATCCGCATACACTGGTGTTTATTGTCTCAGATCTTTCCTTTAGCAAGCTGTAGTTTTCAAACATGAACTCTAAGGTTTAGGAAAGAGCTCATTCCATTTCAGGATTATTTAAATAATTGTATTATTGAAGAAGATACATTTGTGCTTGGAAAGTGAAAAGTCAAGTATCCTCAGGCCCTACATCCAATCCCAAGGCCTGAGATAGAATGAGTCTCTTTATATGAATTATAAGAGATACTTACTGATTGCAGAGTAGGAAATTTATTCACTCATTTATGGAAATTTTCTAAATATTGCACAGTATCATGGGATAGATTCTTAAAAAGGTCACAAGAATCTTAATTTTTATTTTTAGGTCAGACCTCCTCATATTAAAACTCTCTTCACACCCTTACCCTTATACAGCACCCTTTGGACCCTCTCTACTAGAAATAATATCTTCCCTTTGAAGAGGACATTAACAACATGTATTTGAAAGTATATTTATTGCCCAAACTCTTTCCCATTATACTAAGTAGTGCAGTGGATAAAGTATTGGGTCAAAAGGCAGGAAGAGTCTTCTGACTTCAAATCTTGCTTCAGACACTTATTAGTTGTATGACTCTGGAGGAGTAATTTAACACAATTCACCTCAATTCCTCATCTGTAAAATGAGCTGGAGAAGGAAATGGCAAACAACTCCAGCATCTTTGCTAAAAATACCCCATATGGAATCATGAAGAGTTAGGCATGTCTGAAACAGCATATGCAGTAAAATAACAGAAATGCAGAGTAAAAGTAAAATGAACATGTGAAGTATAATTAAGAGTAATGTTATATAAGGATATTTTTTAAATGACACAAGGTACTTTTGTTTTATTATTTCCTTCATAGTTGACATTCTGAGAGATATGAGAATCCCTTTGCTCTTAGACATGGAAGGTCTTTGTCTTTCCATTTATTTTGGAATTTGTTCAGTCAAATCTATGCAGAAAGTCATCTAAAAGGCATAGCTAAATTTTACGAAAACTGTTATTTTCCAAATAGGATTTCCACTGTACTGGAAATGACTAAAGAATATAACACAAAACAAAATTAACCAAAAAAAAACAAAGTTCTATATTATGAGAGACAAATTTAGACATAGATTGCCAAATTCAATTTTTTAAAGCTATTATAAATCCACATTATGTAATTTTTAAAGTCAAATAATACAGAAAAAGCATTTGGAAATATCTAGAGAATTCTGATTAGGTCAATTCAGTCTACTATGTGTATTTGTCAAATAATTTCTAGTAATAGTTACTTCCTTCTGCATATCATCAAATATCACTGAAGTTATCAGTTTAAAAAGTACGAGGTCCATGAAACTTTAATGAAAATATTTTTTGCCACTGTGCATATTTGGTTTTTTTTTTTGAGGGGAATCATTTAGCATTATTTAATTCATGCTTAGCAGACTTGATCATTTATTGTATTTCAAATTCTCATCAACCTTAGTTTTACATGAAATTATTCTTAAAGTATTCCAGATTATCAACAGGAGATAGATTTACTTGCATTATTTGGAAACAAAAGCCTAGAATAAATATTATCATTAATTTTGACTGAAAATCTGGGAATGACTAAAGAGGATATTCAGAGCCAGGTGTTTTGGTCTCATTACCTCTGCCATAGAATTTAATATTGATAACAAATTAAGTTTTGCTTTTGCCTCCAATTGATTGCCTTCCCTTTTGTGATCGTTGTAAAATTAGAGTGAAGTCCCTGAAGTCTGCGTGTGGGTGATATTTCTGGATCAACAATCTACTAAAAAGGAAACTATGTTTATATAAAGATGCTCAAATTCTGGACATACTGCTAGCTTCCTGTGATAATGAATACTATCTCTTCTCCAGTAACATAATTTAAGGCAATCGTGTCAAATGTCTATTTTGTAATTATATAGTCTGATGTTCCCATCAGACAAGCTATATGATGGATATAAGATAGGCAATTTTGGCAATTGCAGTAATTCTTTCACACTACAAGGAGTCACTTGCTAACTACATTTTCATATTTTATAAGATATAATAATACTACTTTTCAAAGAAAGATCTGTTTTAACAATCACTAAGAATGCAGAAAAGAGTCAAGATGGCATAGTGGGAAGCCAGCTTTGAAGTCAAGATTCATAGGGTCAGAGATATTGAGCTCAAAAGTACCTTAGAGGCTATCACATCCCAACTCTCATTTTTAAAAATAAAGATATATACAGGGGAAAAAGTAATCCTAAAAGGTCATAATAATAATTGACAAAAGAAGAATTCAAACCCAGGTTCTATGATTCTAAAATAACTGTTCTTTCAATTGTACTATTTTTCAAATTTGCCTCTGAAACTACTAGTTGTGTATTTACACAACTGAATAAAAAGAGGAATGGATTATTTTTCTGGAAATGGAATTAGTTATTCAATTCCATATAAAACAATTTCAAATAATGTAAAGTATCTTGTTCTTAAAGTGTTTGCAATGTATTTCAGTTAGGCATTTAGAGCTACCTCAATCATTTAAACTATCAGCAAGTGGCAAGCCCAATCTGCTCCTGACTCTGGAGATAAAAAAATGCATCTACTCTAAGTCTAATGAAATTCTCATTTATTTGATAAGTTATTCAACATCAATAGTGTTAACAAGAACACAATGTAGCTTCTCTACATCCTAACAGAACTAACAGCAGAGTGACAACAATGAGTTGAGATTTTTATTAGTGTTGAATATAATAGAACAAGACAGAAGAAATTACAGAAAGAAGTAAAACAGATATTCTTAGGTAATTTATCTTACTTGTAGCAAGAACCAAAGTATTTTTAAGGAGAGAATTAATGGTAAAATAAATATCAAAAACTAACAATTCATATCTTGCTCAAAGTTTCCTATTTTGCTGCTGAAGGTACATATGGTTTCATTTTGTAAATTGATATTTTAGAAATTCTCAGCTTTGCAGCACTGGATTGGTATTAAAATAAAGTAGAAATCAAAATATAAACAAAAAAGATATTATTTCTTTGTTCACACATTAGTATAAACATTTCAGTAGAGTACATGATTTATCAGGTCAGTCTAGAACTATTTTAAACAATGCCAAATACTCAGAAATATTATGAAGTTAAATAAGGAAATATAATTTAGTATATAGGTATACATACATATACCTATATATCAAAGATAAATAACTGTGTCAAGAATTAATTAGTTATATATTCAGGAATAATAAAAAGTAGAGTTAAATGCTATATAGGCCAGAAGCATACATCATGTTTTTGCTAAATGGAAGATCAACATATATTGACACACAAAATTGTAGAAGTCAGAAATTATAGCCTTATTTAGCAGTACAACAACATTATCTGAGATTGCGAAGGCAAGAAAGGAAATGGAAGGAAATTAACTATATGAACAATTAATCTATTTCAAATTTTTAAAATAAATATCAAGTTGGTTGGGGAGATATATAAAGCTCATTAGTTATAATTATGTCATTAAAAAGTTTTAAATACATGATACCTTGGGAAATTGTGAATGAATAAGCTAGAATATTCTCAAACTATCATTTTTTTTATTTAACAGACTGTGGAATTGATTTGTTGTTTGGGGAATTTTGTAAAGTATATTAAAAGTTAGTGTATTAATGAAAAAAAGTTAGCATGGAGCATATAACACTCCATATTTAGTGTGTTTTAATGTTTTAGGTATTAAAATGTGTTTTGATTATCATAGTAGATATAAGAATTATTGATAGGCAGAAGTTGTGGTATTAAGCTATTTAAGATGATATTTTAAAAATTGGGGGGGGGGGAGAAAAGAGAGATTGGTACTAAGACAAACCTGAAGAAGTAAAATAAGATAAATTATACCACATAAAGAGGCATATGGGGGGTGGTGAGAGGAATACTATTATAAAAAGGGGAAGAAGAGAGTGGTAATAGGTAATACTTAAACCTTACTTTCATGAAATCGGTTCTGAGAGGGAAGAACAGCCAGATCTGTTGGGGTATAGAATTCTATCTTGCCCTACAGGGAAGTTGAAAGGGAATAAGGAAGGGGGTTATGGGGCAGGGAGTATTAAAAGGAAGGGAAAGTTGGAGAGGGGTGATTAATAGACCTTAAATAGAAATAGGAGGGGAATAAGAAGGGAGTGGGTGGGAAGGAAAATAAAGCAAGGATGAGAAAAAGGGGAACTGATTAAAAGCAAAACACTGGTGTTAAAGGAAATAACTCTGAATGTGAATGGGATGAACTCACCCATAAAAGGGAAGCTGATAGCAGAGTGGATTAAAAACCAAAATCCTACCATATGTTGTCTACAAGAAACATGAATGAGGCAGATAGATACACTGGGTAAAGGTAAGAAGCTGGAGCAGAATTTATTAGGCATTGGTTGAGAAAAAAAAGGCAGGAGTTGCAATCATGATAACTGACAAAGCCAAAGTAAAATTAGATCTGATTAAAAGAGTTAAAGAAGGTAATTACATCCTGATAAACGACAGTATAGACAGTGAAGAAATATCAGAACTCAACATGTATGCACCAAATGGTATAGCATCTGGATTTTTAAAGGAGAAACTATTATAGTTTAAGGAGGAAACAGATAATAAAACTATTCTAGTGGGAGCCTTGAACCTTCCTCTATCACAGTGGTTCCCAAACTTTTTTGGTCTACTGCCCCCTTTCCAGAAAAAGTATTACTTAGCCCCCTGGAAATTCATTTTTTAAAATTTTAATAGCAATTAGTCGGAAAGATAAATGCACCTGTGGCCATCGCCACCTCCCTGGATCGCCGCAGCACCCACCAGGGGGTGGTGGCACCCACTTTGGGAATCACTGCTCTATCAGATCTAAATAAATAAAACCAAAAAATAAATAAGAAAGAAGTAAGAGATGTGAATGAAATCTTAGAAAATTTAGAGGTAATAGATATATGAAAAAAAGTAAATAGGGATAAAAAGGAATATACTTTCTTTTCAGTATTACATGGTACATTCACAAAGATTGACCATGTACTAGGACAGTGATGGGCAAACTTTTTAAAGAGGGGGCCAAAGGAAAGGAAATGCTCATCTGTCAGTCTGTTTCTAAGACCACTCTTTCAAAGTTTCATTGTATTTTTTCCTACTCATTGTATTCATCAGATTAGGAATAATGTTCAACTGGATAGAACATTTCAGGGGGCCGCATCTGGCCTGTGGGCTGTAGTTTGCCCATCACTGTACTAGGGCATGAAAACATTACAATAAGCAAATGATCTATAAAGTCAAAGGAGAACAAATATAAATATATAATAAACACAGATTCCAAAATGAGGCATTTACTTTCTTTGAGAATTTAAAATATAAGTCCATTAATAAACAGGCCTCAGTGCTCCTTATTTGTGAAAGAGATCAAAATATTACTATAAATACATAGGATATATAAACATTAAATTATGAATTTCTTGTTAAAGTCATTGGTTAAACCTCCAAATAATTCAATTTTTCTTTGAATGATTTTACTGATAGCTAAGGCTATCAGAAAGTTCAAAATGACTATTTGCCAAAATGACAATAGGATATATTAAGGGAATTAAGCAAAGGATTTCAATACATTGATAATATTTTATATATTCATCACTGTGCATTTATAAAGACACATTAAATATGAAGTGATATTATGCCTCAGTCAGACATTAGGGAGAATTATAATATTAGAGATGGAATAAGAGAGAGAAAAGGGGAAAGGATGAAAAGGGAGGAAAGCATCTATTGAGTTTCTCCTCAATTTTGTGAGCATTCATGCTTTAAGAATCACAAGTGTACATGGTGGCACAGTAGGAAAAATCCTGACTAGGATAGAGAAGAAGAGAGATCTGCTTCCTCTGAAACTTATTAACTTTTTCCTGCACAGTTAATCACTAAACCTCACTGATATTGTTTCTTGATTTATAAAATGAGACAACTAGGCATTATAATTAAGTATCTTACAGACGAAGAATTTTACTATTTAATTCTCTTCCTCTGCTCTTTCTTTTTCTAGCCTCTATGATGAATTTAGTATCATGGACAGTTCTGGAATCTTGATATAAGAGATCAGAGAGAAGGATGTGTGAGTTATAAGTCAGATTACAGAGAAACAGAATTCTAGCAATATTAGCTCCTGCACTTAACTGACCAGATAATGCTTCCTTGCTTGCCTATTAATTGCTGCAATATGTTCCAAAATCAGAAATTAGTTATTTAAAAAAAACTGTTAGTCAAACAATCTAGGAACTTTTTAAAGACTGTATTAAATAGTTCTTTCAAAAAGGGCAAGTCAAATTTGGTGGACTAATGATAGGTGACAGACAAAAGATAAGTAGGTAGATTGAAAAATAGATAGAAATATCTAGAGAAAAATGATAGGATAGATAGTTAGATATAGATAGATGTCTAGCCAAATAGTGAATCAATGACTTTAATACCCTGGATAACAATACTCACATTGCTCATGAACATTTCTGATCAATTTGTTGCCTTAAAGACACAAAAAAAATTCTCTGATACCATGTTTACACAAATAATGGGGCCAAAAAGTAGATCTAGTTTCATATTTCTCTTCTGTTGTCTCATTTGAAGTCAGAACTCAGTGGTAACCAACTTCAAACTTATCCAGATGAAGATCCCATACCTGAAATTTTACCAGAGGTTTTGGAAACAGAATAACCAGTTGAAAACACTAGGTCAAAGTGGTTATAGTTGAATATAGTTGATTCATTGTGATTCTGCCATTAGGTGAGAGTGCTGGTCATAATAATCATGAATTCTATACCCCTGAAACCTTCAAAGATTAAGAAAAAAATAGGAGGGTAATGATGATGAAGACAATGATGATTGTGATGATGATAATAGGAAAGAGAGGTGCTTTCTGTTTTGTTTTGTTTTTCCTTCTTAGCATCAGCCCTATCTCAACTTTAAATCAAGAATAACCTCTATAAATACCCAAATATCTACTCGATGTCTTATGCTACCACCTAGTTTGCTAGAATTACAGAAAAAGTGGAAAAAGAAATAGAGGAAGAATGCAGCCTACCACTGTTACTATGTTTCAATTCTAAGACTTGGAAAAACAAACTTAAAAATTTTTGAATTCCTACATTTAGTATTCCATGCATTATAATTTTCCTTTTACTTATAATTAACATCAACTCCAGAACATAGCTACAATGCAAGGCAGAGGAAATCTTCAAGGGGAAATTTATTTCATATGACTCAATCTTCCTTGGGCTTCTCATATACCTTTTGATCATTCACATAGAATTTATCTTATGGTATAGCACCTTGTGCACAGGCCTTTCTCCACTAAGTGATTGAAAATAACTTGTGGGCAGGGATAATGTCATATTCATCAGCAAATTCCCTATGTGACCTACCAGAGCAACTCTCAAAGAAGATATACTAAAATCATTGGTATGAATGCATGAATGTTGGGATTATAATGCAGTGTTTTATTTCAAGAAACATGATGTTATTTGATAAAAATTCAAAATCCTATCTCCCATCATATAACATATTTTTCCTTATTCTCAGTTCATACCAACTCCAAAAAAGACACAATTCCAAAATAAGAAGCTTGAAAAGGGAAAATAAAGTCTGTCATTCTTTTCTCAATTATATTTCTTCTCCAATATGTCATCTGTCTACTAAATGAATTTCTTATGGTGGATGTAGTCAAAATGACTTTTTATGAAGTTTAACATAGCCACATAAACAGAATCAATATAATACAGGCCTGGCATGGTAAAAGCAGAACACAATACCATAATATTAAAAAGTAAAATGTCATTGATGCTAAATTTCCATCAGATTATCTATTAGGTGAGTAAAATAATTATAAAAATAAGCTAGTTTAGAAATTATTTTAAACTCAATGTCCTTCCTAGATTTTTGTGTATGTATCTATATCTCTATGTATGAGCATGTATATATATATATATACACACACACACACATACACATGTATATAATTTTGAGTAGGCAAACATAGAGATGAAGATTCACATATCTATATAATAATACATACACACATAATTTGTAAGCATATATTCTTTGGAAAAATCACAAAACCAAATAATATAAATATAATATAAAATAAGATTTTTCTTATACTTCAAGTATACATATCATACAAGTCCCATGCTAAAGAATATATCAAAAGATGTTCCCTTCAGAAAGGGCAGTGTGATGTGATTCAAATATAAAAGTACATTTCAGAAAGTATTCTATATGAAAAACAGAACCTCAGAACAAATGACCTCTCCTGGTCAAAGGCTGCACCATCCATTAGTAGAGCTTGACAAACAAATTAAGGCAATTATATTGACTTTCAAGAGTTTCTCCCAAATTTAATTATACTAGTCTATAGTCAACCAAAACACAAACTATATGCAAGCAGGGTCTCCTTTTATTGGAACATGGCAATTAATACAGCATTATTCTATCAACTCTAGTTTTCACATTTTAACCCTTGATGTCAGGTGTCATATTTTGCATCTTTCAGGTTTGATTTCAAGAAGCATGTTTCACTGGAGGTGGCATATAAGTAATAATCATCCCCAACCATGTGTTTTCCTAAGATTTGCAGTGTTAAAATTAAAGGAATTCAAAGATTAAACACATTTCCTATTCATGAAAAAAAGCTTTCTTAAAAGATGAAGCATCAAGGGCATAATCATTGAATGAGGTTTTCCTCATGATTACTTTAAGAAAAACAACTCTTTGAGATGTTAGCTTTAGTTGCAGATGAACTAAATAGAACTATATTCCACACCTACTACTTCTTCATATCAACAAATTAACACTATGTTTACTAAATGGAATTTTAAAACATGCTTTCAAAATAATAAAGAATATATAGAAGTTTTGTGCCAATATTCTCTAAAAGTGCACATAAAGGACTTACCAAATGATGCAGTGAAGTATACCTGGGTGATTGGTGCTTATACCAAAAAAATAAATAAAAAAGAAAAACCATACGTTTCTTGGCTGTCTGATCATCTTCCTCCTTCTCCTCCTCCTTTGTTTCTTATACTGACTGTTCTTTGAAATAAACATGAAACTAATGTGAATGGGGAAAATCTCACAGAAAACAAAGGGGTGGGGCTATAGCAGAGACCACTAAAAGTCAGTGCTATACATGCTTTCACTTACATCCAGATGTAGAATGACTTGGGCAGATGTTCTCCACAGCTGTACTCTGAACATGACATCCTTGTGCTGGCTACACTGAGTATTTGAGTTTTTCATAAACAGATAACAGAAAAATGCATACCTGAAAACGTAGCTGAATCTTGTACATATCTATTATGTCAGCTTCAGAGAATATTACCACCTTATCTGTACCTTTCAAAAAATAAAACCAAACTAACCAACACAACAAGAATCCCACTAATACTCAGAATATTTGGAAAACATTTTGATATATGTTTGCTCCTTACCTTAGGTCCATGAAATATTAAAACACAAGTATACCTACCTCAAAGGGCTCATTACTAGTGCTAAAGGGTCTACATTTATTTGCATTGCTTAGACATATTCTAAATTACAAAGATGGCATTAAAAATAAAGAAAATAATGTAATACCTTTACTTTTACCTATGGATTTGATGAAATGGTTCCATGAAGAAAGGATTTCCAGACAAAGAGAATATAGAGGAGAGAAACAACAATAAGAATTATGTAAATGCACTAATATCTGAAAATTAAAAGAGACAAGAAAGTATAAATAAGTGTTTGAAGACAAATGGAGATGCAACAGTGTCACAGGGGGAATTGTGTTCATTTCCTTTAAACATGTACATGCACAGAAACTTAGTGGTCCCCATGCTCACTTCAAAAGGATGCCACAGATGAGAGATATACAATGACTGAAGAATGGGAAATTCATTGATTCTCTGATGGAAAACAAAAACAAAACAAAACTGCACTACCGGCATTCCAGAAACCAGGAACAGATGCTACCTGCATATTCCCAACCAGCCATGCATTAATGCCAGTAGACTCTTCAGTGGCTCCAATAGAATAAAATAAATATCTACTCTTATATGGTAATTAGGAAAATCTCTAAAATCTCTTTAGTATCATTCACTATAGTTTTATTCACATATGCATTTAAGGACTGACTCAATCACATTTTTCATATATTTCATTTCATTGCACTTATATTGCAAGGGCCAAAAGGAAATGGAAACTCAGAGGGCAAACCAGGGGGGAGGGAAAATAAGAGGGAAGAAAAAAAAATAGATAACACAACACAAGATGTGACTGAAGTAATGTATTTAATTAGCAGCCATAGAGTTTGCAAGCATTTGCCCATCATTTTGCAGTGATGGATTCAAAGCAGCTACAGAATTAGAAGAAACAATGAAAGCAGAGTGGAAAAGGAACAGAGCCCATACCTTGGTCGCCCATCATCAGGTGCGCCAGACCTTGAAGGAAAACAAGAGCACAGTCAGCAATGAACAAGGGAGCATGGGAAGACGGGGTTGTCACAGTGACAAAAATGTTCAGTGACAGACATCTTGTTTCCTATGAGATATGTCTGTATCACAAAGGCAAATCAAAAAGCATTCTTTCAAGTACAATTTGGAATGCTTTGGGGCCAAGAGTTAGAGAACTACAACTCAAAACACTGGCAGATGTGCCACCATGAATTGTTTCTTGTATTAAGTTAGAACAAGGAAATGAATTAAGAGAATGATTTTGAGTCCAACCAATCCCTTAACTTTCCTTTTCTCCTTTGTGCATTTGATCGAGTCTGTTTTGAATGAACACTGCCCCATTAGGGCTAGCCAGTTTTCTCTGATTAAATTTTTATTAAAAAAAAAAAAACAAACAACAGAACAAAACAATAGAACCCAAAGGAATATAACCTGAAATATGGGCTGGGTCTGATCTTTTTCCCCTCATCAAAAATGAGCAGTTTCATAATTAAATGAACAAATTCTTAGTCACATTGAAATGATAATGCAAGGGAGGTTTCCTTACTTATCTGACACAAGTACATTTATTATAATACTGAAAAGGTACTAGACATGCAATGCAAACTCAATTTTCTTATGAGAACATGCATTGGAGAAACAGTGGATCAATTTTCAGCAAGTCTAACTGGATTTATAAGGTATGGTAGTGGGGAGCTATTTAGAATTTTATTTCATTTTTAATTTTAAGTATTTATAAAGCAAATAACATGCAGTTCTGAAGGATAATAAAGATATAAATTCACCCAAGTTCATACACATTTTTGAAAATGCCAGTGAGTCCCATCTTTACATTTCAATATTTTCTAACTACTTATGGTAGAAATTAAATTAACCTTAAGATAACTGGCCATCCTTTCTTAGGAACTCCAAATTGAATGGTTCCTCATAATGAATGGAGAACCATTAACGCAGTACCAATTTTTCATCCTTACTTTCAATTTTTCCAAATCAGACAAAAAAAATCCAATAATATATGCTGATTTTAACTAAAAGAGAGAATTCTCAAATTCATCAAAGGAAACTGCCTACCATCCCACATATATTTCTGGATTTTTTTTTTTGTGAATTTAAGAAAGACTCTGGTGATTAAATTCAGTTATCTAGATGTCTTCTTGATGGAATCATCCACTATATTTCTAACAGATTTTAAAGATATCTCTATATCATTAGTCTTGATTTATAAGAACAATACCATTTATCTGCTGTTATGAAAGAAACACTGGCATTTTCACAAAATTGTACTAAGATACATATAGTATTATAATTACAAATTGTATATAACCTTTTGTAAGGGATGTAATAAAACAATAATGCTTTCTAGAACAGAGCAACTCTCATAAATTTTTTGGAATAATTTAAAACAGAAAAAAGGAATAGATTAAAGCAATTATTATCAGTTCATGTCTCCAGCTCCTCTATACATAGGAATAATAGTGATAGTCAGAGATTATATATTTAAGTGTTGTTTGATCTGTTCAACTACATTTTGTTTCTTTACATTTTACTTTTACAAGTTGACATTTAACAATGTCACTTTAATTTTTGATAAGAGGACTAATTTATAAAGTTTATACATAATTTTTTGAGTGGAACAAATACAAATTATTTCCATTCCAGATTTCCTAAAATATAACATGAAACATGATTATTAATCATTTTAGTGTAATAGTGAGATGTGATACATTATTCAGAGACAAAATTAAAAATATTAAACTATAGATAGGCAGGTAGAAATGGTGCTTGAAATAATTCTTTTTAACACAAATGTGGAGTGAGTCAGAATTGGAAAAAGCATCAAAATATTTCTTTAATGAATTTGTAATTAAATTCAAGGAAAGTTAATTCCGAAGGTCTGCTTGATTACTTTTGGAGCATATTGTATAGGATTGCTAAGGAGCCAAAAATAATTGCATAGACTAGTTTGCCCCTGCCCTTATTTCGTTGCCTCTGTGTGTGTGTGTGTGTGTGTGTGTGTGTGTGTGTGTGTGTGACTTAAATGCTTCATGAAGGCTTGACAGCTACTTCTGTGCTCAATTCACACACGGAGTGGCAATGTATTATAATCAAAACATATCAGAACTGCAGGGTCCCATACAATATATGTATCCAAAAAGTGTTGTTAAGAAAAATGGAAGTCATAAATAGACAACCTCCAGAAAAGAGTCCATGTTTAATTGCTTGCTAAATATTAAATGAAATAGTTGCGATGGCCAGCAGGTCAATAATTATGGTACTGTCTAGAGGAGTTACAAATATGATGTGTTATTAATCCTATTACTGTCCTCTACTCATTATTATCATTGAATTATTTTCAATAGCTAACATATAATTTAGGATTTTAAATGACAACTAAAAACTATGACAGGAGTTTTTGTCTTTCCTAAGAACCTATCATGCTACATGGAAAAGAAAATACATGTTAGTCTCTACTAGTTTATTTTACTTTGAATAATTTTGTAAAACAATGAAATATGAGGCCTTCTTTCTTGGACCCATGCATTTTGCTAAATTTGTGTATGTCAAAGCTAAGAATTATTATATTCATTCCTATAATTTTCTTCCCATTTTATTATTTATATAAGGATAGAGACTTAGCTGAAGGCACATGGACTCTTTTTTTACTACTGATTTGGTAAAGTTCAGACTTTAGTTTTGGGGGATAGGAGGTGGGAAGGCTTTGGGTATTGCATCTGAAAGTTCTAACCAAATAATATTTTTTAGGCTTCTATCTAATTTCTTAAAACTTTGATTTGCAATGAAAAAGCTGACAGACTCCCATGGCAACAGATTTATATCAAGCAACACTTTAAAAGCACACCAGAGCTTTACATAATGTAAAACAAAGTCTTACAGTTTTACTTACCAACATTCAGGTCTCTGTGCAATAGGCTTTACTGTCCATTGGCCCGTTGGTTTTTTTGAAACCAAGACATGGACCCCTTATCATTCTCCATATTATGTTGTGGTATTTTACAAACCAAATGATTTAATTCTAAATCAATGGACCCCAAATGATATAATGCTTTATACTCCAAACAGAAACAAAAGAATACGTCTTTGTCATATAAAAATAAAGAATGCATCATGCATTATGTGCTTGGATGCTACAATTATTTTCTCCTATAAACTAAGGAAATACTTTGTGCCAATTTTTCCATACAGAACTTGACAATCAATGGTCTAGATTTTATGCATAATACCCAATTCCACTGAGCATGGAATCTCAGGAGTACAGTGTTAGGGAATGTTAAGGACAGAATGTAAAACATCTGAAGTGAGAGGAAAGTTTTCTGTATGAAAAATTGTATGCTTTCAATGAATTACATTTTCTAAAAGACATTCAACTTACCGTTTTTAATTCTAGGTGCACTATTTTAATACTAAAAGAAAATAAAAAAGAGAGCTTGGAAAATAAGGTAGAGAGTACCCACCTTCCACATAGTTGTCTTCTGAAAGCACATAACAAGGAAGGAGAGAAAAGGAAAAAAAAACATTCATTAAGCAGCATGCAGACTGGAACTTGCCATTGCATGTCTTCATCATGCAAGGCATCAGACACAACATGCAGGTGCTCCATTGCTACTATTCAGAGGGGAGAACAGGCTCATATGGTAGGGGAAGCCATGTTCCCACTCACCAACAGAAATTCAGAGGAGGTGGAAAAGAAAATCAGGGGGATACTGCCATTTCCAGAGCAAAGGTATTTAAAGGATGTGCTACACTACTGCTCTGCTTGAAGTAAATCTGATCATTCTCACATAACTAAAAGTTTATTCTGGGTTAATAATTGGATAATTAATTCTATTTTACTGTCTAGGAATTCAATATGTAAATCATCTATTTTAAAATAATTCACTATAAATTTTATTTATATGTATAATTATAAAAATGTATATAATATCCCTTTCTCAGCACAGATAACTAATCTTTCTAACTTAAAAGGGATATTTTTAGGTCAAAACAGTATTAGCAAAATGATTGTAATCTATAACTTTTTATGGACAAAATTTCCACACATTTTTATGGTCCCTACAAATTATATCAACTCTTTGAAGATAAAGATGCACTAATTTTTTGTATCTTCTGTAATACCTAGTAAAATGCTTTGAACACAGTAGGCAATCATGTAGAAATGTTGAATCACATGAAAGGTGTTAATTCCTAATTCCAAATAAATATAATTATACCTCTTATCTTATGTTATAGGCATTAGGGAGATGGCCAACAGGGACAGTTTAGTTGATATTTAGCATCCAACATCTGTACATTCTTGCTGAAGGAAGTCATTGCTCTAATATCCAATCAACTTAAGAGCAAAAATTCTCCAGAGAATTTAAGAGATGGTTTCGATCATTTTGCATATACTATTCATATTAAGGGAAAATGAAGATATGTTAGTCTACAGCAGATATCAGTTAGATAATTCAAGAATTATGAAGAGAAAAGGCCTGGGTAAGAACAGGAAAAGAAGCATTTTATACAGAGTTTAAACAAATCTAATTTCATCTAAATTTAGGGAATTGGATTAGATGATCTATATATTCCCTTTTGAATCTAAAAATGTTATGTTTATGAATAAAATTTTATTGGTGATGACTGATCAAAAAAGTCAGATTCCCTTTAGTCTACATTTAAAAAATAACTATCCATAATTAGAAAATTAGTAGGCTTTGCCCTTGCTAACATTTCTGCTCTCAAGATTTTAGATTTACTCAAATTTTCTTTTTTGAAGCTCTTCAATTCAAATAATGTTCTTTTTAAAAAAAATCAATAGGACAGCTGGGTGGTTTGATGGATAGAGCCAGGCCTAGAGATGGGAGGTCCTGGGATCAAATCTAGCCTAAGACACTTTCTACCCAAGTGACTATGGGCAAGTCATTTAACCTGAATTGACTAGCTCTTAATGTTTTT
Organism: Gracilinanus agilis; assembly: GCF_016433145.1. Taxonomy (NCBI): domain Eukaryota; kingdom Metazoa; phylum Chordata; class Mammalia; order Didelphimorphia; family Didelphidae; genus Gracilinanus; species Gracilinanus agilis. Next base: position 100,670,111 of record NC_058131.1, read on the forward strand.
CTGCCTTGAAATCAATGCTTAGTACAACTTCTAAGACAGAAGGTAAGGATGAGACAAACAAACATAAAACGAACTCAACCATTAACTTTAGGAATTCTGAGAGTAGTTACAATAAATTCAGAGCTAGGGTGTCATATGTTTAGGGCTCAAAAGAACCTCAGAGTGCATCTAATCCAAACTTTACACTTAACAGATTAAGAAACTGATATCAAGGAACATTAAACAAATGACTTGCCCAAAGGCAAACAGGTAGTAAGTCTCAGAGCCTGGATTCAAATCCAGGTTCAGGATTTTAAATTCAGTGCTTTTTATTTCATATCATATTATTACCAATTTGCTGTTCTCAGCTCCTAATAGGGGTAAGACCTATCAGTTATATGCAAAAATAAAACAATATCAATTGGAAAAAAAACTGGAGTTAATTAACTAATATGTCGATAAATATTAGATTCTAGGATTTGATAAGTATTAGTAATGAAGTTCATACAACTTGGCTAAACTGAATTAAGTTTTAAAATGTTAAACTGAAATAAAGTATAGGTGTCTTTGGTTTTAGTTTTAGTATTAAATAAACAACTCAACTAAATGCTTAGCTTTTCAATTTTTAATTTGAGTATTTCTGGTGAAACCTTTGATATTTTTGCTTTTTACTTACTACTGAGAAGAGAGATATTCTAGCTGGGTGTAAGGTACTTAATTTTTTTTGCATATTTTATACCCACCCAAGTCATATCATTTCTTAAATCACTATCTGAACAATTGTATTAGTAAAATAAGAGCTAATGTTCTTCATTCAGCATGACTAAACAAAAACAAGCTGTGAAAATATAGAGTAGAAAATAAATGTGCAAATAGTATCAGATTTAATTTCAAATCTAGTGGTACAATCGTTTTGGTGAATAATAAATTGCTGGAATATAGTCATGGCTGAGTTTTATTGAATAAATATAGATACAGTACAATCTTAAATAACAAACAATTTTGTTTCAATGTGGCTGCTCCTAAGGAATTTTAAAAAGGGTAAGGGGTGGGCACAGGCTAGAAGCATCAAGAATTTCTGTTGGGAAACAGTTTTATTATTAAGATCCTAAAACCCATAAAAATTCTTAGTCTCTTTTCATTTTGTTTGTCACAATGAAAAATAAAGAGCCATGAAAAGGCCAGTTCCCTCACCCCCTTCTCTCTCCAACTCACTTTCTCCATGGAGAAGAAAGGAAATTTTGGTCTTGAATACCATTTCTGTTAGAAATGTTGGTGGTTTATTGCCATCAAGTGGAATTGCAGACCCATGAAATTGTATGCTTTTGATGAGTATAAATAGCATCTTTGTCTATGTTTCTTTGGCCTCTAGCTTAAAAAAATTCAGCGAAAGAACTATAGTTATAATGACACTCTGCTTTGTGCTCAATCTTAATTACATGCTTCTATGACGAAAGGAAAGGAGTAGCAAAATAAATGTTTTCACAAAAAAGAAATCCCACTAAATCAGGGCAAATTGAACAAATTTAAAAATGGAGGAAAATATAATTAATGACTCCATCTGATGTAATTAAATCTTAAAATTAGCAACACAGATTCAGCTTGCTTAAATTTTTATTTCTCTCCAATACGAGACATAAAATATAGAGGATCTGAAAGTTGGGGGATTCTTTACATCTTGGTTTTACTTTTTTTTGTTTCTTTATGATTGCTGCTGCTGCTGCTGCTGCTGCTGCTACTACTACTACTACTACTTCTATTGTATGCTTGATGAGAGATCCATAGAACTAAATGTATTTTTGCATATATCTTTATATCTTTGATTTTGATGATCAGAGAATCAATCTCCTTTTGGGTAGCCTATTACGGATGGGCCTCACCATACATAGACATTCCTGGATAACAAACATACTCTATCATCAGGAGTATGTTTGAAATTTTTTGAGCATTGCAGAATTGCTGGTGCTTATTCGTTGATGACAGCCTTTGACAAGGAAGTCAGTAGCATCAGAATATGACATTTATGGTATTGATTTCTAAGTCTGACCCCCCAAACCCATTTAGTGACTCTCTCCTGGCTAAGCATTTCTTATCTACTTCTGAAAATGCCCACCAGGTGCCTGTGATTCCTTAAGTTCCCTATTTTTCTCCTAAAACTGTGGTTTACAGGGTCAAGGTCCACCAACTACACCAAACTGCTCCTTCCCTGGACCAACAATAGCTGGACTGTGGGTATATCTATTCAACTGCAGGTCATTGGAGAATGGGCTTGTCATCACTGGGTAACAGAGAACACTTGCAAGAACTACTGACCAGTCAACATAGCCCTGTTATGAATACGCTTTTCATCAACTAGAAAAGCTACTTTTTGTCAGTGGATGAACTTTGTAAACTTTGCTATTTCTAGTTTGGTTACATATTTTCCTGTTCTTTATTTTGTCTATGTATAAAAAAACCAAGGCTACGCCTCAGTATTTTGGGTTAGGCTCCAATAAGCATCTCTCACCAATCATGCCATGATTTTTTTTCTTTCTTCCTTCAGCAGAATAAAACTCTGCTTTTAAATCACCTGCATGGTATTTTTGGTTATTCTCATATCCCATTTGATTAGGTGGTCAACCACGGTAAGCTAACAGCAGACCACAGTGCATTGGAAAGAGCAGGGTATCTGATATAAAATCATGTGAGTTCAAATCTTGCTTCTTCCACCTATGATCTATATGGCCTTGGATAAGTCAATAACTATAATTATTTTAAATTTCCTCATTGATAAAATGAGTGTTAGACTAGATGCCTTCAAAAGTCAATTCTAAATTTATGATGAGGATTATCATGAGGCTGAAAAAATAGAGAAATAGCATATAGCAGAGCATCATGAATTCCAATATAAGCTTTGAGACTTCATAATTTAAGACATGGTTATACTATTGCAAATTCATTACAGGAATAGGAGAAAGATAAAATAAAAGAAGGGTTTTCTTAAGGGCTTTCATTCACCTGCTATGTCCATATCATTGCCTAGTCTATATTCCATTCCTAAAATGTATACTGTCCCTGTCTCTGTCTCTGATAAACTCTAATTTCTTTCAAGGATCAGCTTTGGTTACATCTTCAGAGGGAAACCTGTCCTTATTCCCCATAGTTAGTAGTATTCTCCCTCCTCAAATTATTTTGTTTTTAAATATTTGTACTTATTCTATTCTCCAGGAAAATGTACCTTTTGAGGCCTATTTGAGCCCAGAGATATTTTTCCTTGCTTTTTTTTGTCTTTGAATTCCTTTCACCTAATACATTGTCTTTTTATAACAGGTACATAATAAGTTTTTGTTTGAGTATATGTATATTTTTATAACATGTACATACATAGCTTCAAAATAATAAATATTTATATAGCATGTTTATAAAATACTTTGAGTATGTTACCTCATTCATCTTCCTATTAAATGTGGGATGTAGATATTAATATTATATCCATTTTATAGATAAAGAAATTGAAACAGAGAGAGGTTATTTGGCATGCCCAGAGTCACACATCTTGCATGTGACTGAAGTAGCAGGAGGCTAAATGACTTGCCTAGGATCATGTAGCTATTAAGTGTCTGAGGCCATATTTGAAATCAGGTATTCCTCATTCCATGTCAAGCACTCTATCAAGTGTGCTAACTAGCTGCCTATAGTTGTATATATTGACATGTTTGGGTGCATGTGTGCTATATATATGTATGTATTTATATATGTACTTGGATATGAATATATTTACATCTTAATCTGAATCTAGATAATTGCTTATGACTTGCAGGTACAAAATATTTAGTTCCAGATAATTGCAATTTTTTTCAGTTGGCAGCCTGATGGTTAAATAGATTTTCCTATTGATTAACGAGTCGCCTCAACCTAGTTCAAGTTGCATCTAGTACTTCAAGCAAGTAATTACTACTCAAAAGACTCAACAGTACCATTAATCAAATATTAAATGCATTACCCACTATTGAAATAAAGAGTAAACATATTTCTTAAATGCCAACAATTGGAAAGAACTTCATAAAAGTAAAAAAATAAAGCTTCCTTCTATACTGTGTTCATACTGTACATATAAATTTTTGCATATGTTGCCTCCCGTAAAGGAATATAAATTTCTTAGAGGTAGATCATTTTGGATTTTTCTCTGAACTATAGAACTTACCATACTGCCTGTTGCTAATATGGTTTTAACAAACATATGCATGTTTGATTGCTAGTATTTTGATCAAGATGATCAATTTTGGAGAATCTTTTTTCAGCCCTTTACATCTGGCCAAGTGTAATCAGTTGAACCTTCACAGGGAAGCAAAATAAAAGGTGTCTATATTTTCCAGTAGCCTAAAATTATCCTTCTTTAAAATCCTATGATGAAATCTCATCATGTCACAGAAATGAAATATAAGGGACTTTTAAAGGCTACATTGTGCAATATAGTCTGAAGAAACCTATGACTCTCTGGAAGGTACTGCAAAACTGAAATTACTTCAAATACAGCCCAATGCCAACTACATTTCTGTTTTTAGAAAACAACTCATAACTATATATTGCATAATGCCGGCTATTGGGAAATGATTTTTAAACAGAGGTATATGAAACTGTCTCATCATAAAGTGGGGTTGGAATATGCATCAGTGGTGGGAACATCCACACAGATTCAGAGATCCTTTAAGGGAACATTTTTTAAACTATAAAAAACAATCAAGAGTAGCAAAAAAATACGATCTTCTACAGCATAGTCAAAGACCTTGGGTTTGAATAGTGGCTTTTTGCCTGGCAATATTTATGTGACCGAAGACAAATCACTTTACCACTCTAATCTTTAACTTCTTCTTCTGGAAAATGAGAAGACCTGGAAGATACTTTGTAGCACTAAATCTTATGATATCTTAAGATAATATACTGTGATTATGATTACTAAAAAGTCAATCTCTAATATGAACAATTATTTATGCATTTTATTCAAGAGGATGGTGCTCTATTAAAATGCATTCTAAAAGGAACATCACTAATATTTGCACTTATAAAATTTCAATTTCAATGGATCTCTCCAAATGGAAAAAAAATTAGAAAGTTTTTAGAGGACAAATCAATCAGAAACATATCTTTAGTCGAAGAGAATGTTGTCCATGGTCTTGACGAGGAATTTTATAACCATTTAGCTTTTAGGAGTTATCTCTCAATCTCTAAACAATCAGGAGTTGCTATTCTACAGAAGACCTGAAGAAGACATTTAATCATGGACTATGGGATCTTCCTTAAATAGAAAATTTCTGTTTGAAAGTTATTGATAGCTAAAAAGGTGATATTCCTTTTGTGAAACAAAAGCATGGTAACGAACAAGATATTTATAATGATTTATTTCTTTCTCTAAAATTATTCATTAAGGAAAAATTTTTAACATTCTAGCACTCTGTATTTTATATCAATGCTTTTTGTGACTAATGCAAAAAATTGAAGAAATGGGCTAAAAGAAATATTAAGTGGCATATCAGTTCTTATCTAATTAAAATAAAGATTGTATAAATTACATAATAAATGAAGGCTATTTGGTATTGACCCATGAATTTAGTGTGCATTTTAGTACTCATGACACATTTAATTTAGTTTCAGAGAAAGAGATTTTTCATAGTCTTACTTTGAATTTGAAAGTGCATTTTGGCAATATAATGATATGTCCTGGAATTAACCCAAAGTTTGAAAATGTTTGGGACAATTTGAGGGGGGTTTTGGACCTTAAAACATATTGTATTTTGAATTATGATCCATTTTTTATGATTTAAGAATAATTTAACTATATATTCCCATGGAAAATATTGAAGCATTCTAAAAAAAAAGGAATTTCTTTTGAATATATTTTGAGTTTCATATTGGATCTTTTTGGGTCATGAGGTAACTGGGATTAAAGATTTCCCTTCATATAAGCTTGCTCATTTTTTCAATACTGACCTAGCATTAGGACTGAGAAGAAAAGACCAAAGTTTTCCCAAAGTATTAAATTCCAAAAATGATCATTTATAGTGGCCAAAATTTAATTAATCTAAAATGTAAACTCTTCAAGCCCTGATGGTTATCCAGCAAATGTCCTCTTTTTCTCTACCTCCTAAAAGTAGCACACCAAAAACAAATACAATAGAAATACTATTCATTTTTTTACTAGAACTAGAAAGGAATATTACCACATTCTTAAAATATATAAAGTATACTTATAGTACACAATGTATACTTTCTTAATTTGATGGAGATTTGTCTTGTTTTTAATTCCAAAAAATCTTGTTATTTTTGCCCAGGGCTACTTTTTTAAATTATTGTTTAGTGGCAAGAATACGTTTTTTAAAGGAGGAAATGGGATCAGAACTATGTTCTAAAGCAAGAGTCACTACCAAGTTTTCTCAGAATCTCATGATACATTCAGGACAAGTAAGGGGGAAAATGGAATATTTACAAAATGAGTGATAAGGCAATGGTGAGTATTAGAATGTAACTATTCCAGAGTTTCCCACACATGTTTTCCATAGAATCTTGTGGCATGTTAAGATTACTTGTCCTAAGAAAAATTAGCAAAGCCTGTGACATTTTAAACTGTAATGTTACATATGAAATATTCTATACAAAAATATTTGACAGTCAATGTAGCACAGTAGATACAAAAATGCTCTGAGACAAAAAACAAAAAATAAAAATTGTATTCAGATGATGCCTCTTCCACCTATTGGCTGGGTGACATTAGGGAAGTCACTTAAACCCTTAATACTCTAAGATTATAAATTGTAAAGAAGGTGCTGACTTGCATTGGTATAAAAAAATTGCTTCAGCAGTATTTTACATAATAGTAAAATGACAGGTACAGTCACTGTAACTATCCATTGAATTTACAGATCCTACCTCTGACACTTACTGGTAGAACTATGGGTTACAGATTGACTAAAACTTGTAAATCTTAGTTGCTTTATATGTAAACCGCTTATAGTCAGTTGTTACTATTACTAGCAAATAAAATATTTAAAATTTTTCCATGATTCCCTCTTCATTGTACTTAATGAAATAAGGTGTGATAAAGAAGTTTCAGAAAATATATATGTACAAATATGTATGCAAGAAGTCCAAAAGATATATTTCTATTACCATCAGAATGTGCACTTTCCTTTGGAAAATTCAATTCCAATAAACATTTTCTTCAGAAATCAAGTATTTGAGAGTTGCAAAGTTAAAGTTCATCATACAACTTTCAATTTGTCTAAACAAATATTTTAATTCTAAAATTCAAATGTGGTCAAAATGTTGCTTTTATTTTTACTTAATGTCCATTCTTTGCATCCCATGAGAATTACCAAGTGAATTATGAACTAATAAAACTTACAGAATCCACAAACAAAAAAGCCACAGGAAAATTGGCTTTATATTCAAAATCAACCAAAGAATCCCCCAAGAAAATAAAAGAAAAAATGGATTCAATGATTGGAAGGGGCAAATTGTTTCAAGATAGTAGATTAACTCTTATTAAATCTCTTAAGACTTAGTTATGGTGGTTATGAGGCATAAAATGTAAAGGTAAGTGATAGAGTGTAATAGAAATAACTATGAGTAAATAATCAGAAAATTTGTGTTCTGGCTTATCAACTTTTAGGAGTAATACTTCACTACTCTAAACTTCAGTTTTCTCATCTAGGAATTATGGGTAACAATACAGTGTACCTACTTCTGAATTTTGCAGTGAAGATTAATTGAGATTTAACATATGTATGTACACACACACACACACACACACACACATACTTTGGCACCTAGATTTTCCATATAGACTGTTGACATCAATTGAACTACTTACTCTACTCCTAATGCTTATTTATTAAACTTTTATGGTACCATGTTAATGATAATCTTATTGTTGTTGAAATAGCCAAAACAATTTTGGGGAATATGTTTGAATTAAGAAAGAAAAATGTCATTTGGGATCCTATTGAAGTAAAATAAAACATTAAATTCGATGTACTAAATATTCCTTTTACCCAAAAAGGACTATTAAAATTCAATTCAACAAGGGTTTACTAAACACTGGAAAGAAAAGTGATTTTATAGATAGAGGATTTAAGTGCAAATCCCAGATCTTTTGCCTTAGTGTGTGTAGTACTTAGGTCATTTAATTTCTTGAGATCTTCATTCTCACCTTAAAAAATTAAGTTTGGAGTAGATGACATCTAAATTGAAGTTCTAGTCCTCAGTATTTAATTCTATGTGCCTCATATGGCAGAGAACTATGCTAAATGATGACAGTGGCTGGGGTTCTTCTCTTCTGGGATTCAAAAATTGTGAAATGTTCATACAGCTTTGAAATCATTTAAAAGTACATTACCATCCTAGCCATGCTTCTACTAGTCAAGAGGCCTGGCTTCTAGTCCTGACATTGCCACTAACCAAATACGTAATCTTGAGCAACTCACTTAATTTCTGACTTTCTATTTGTTGGTGGGAAGAGATGGTCTTTAAGGTTCCAGCCAACTGAATTTCTAGAATTCTGTAATAATAAACATAATACTTCCAGAAGGTTTTTAAAGGGTTTTGTTTCATAAGCATAGTTTAACAAAACTATGGTAATGAGATATTCAGAAATAATGATCTCTTGGATATCGCCTGCATAGCAAATAAGCTGGAATAAATAAAATTTATCTCTGCTCTTAAGGGAATTTGGGAGATAAAAGGATATTCAGACATACTGAGAATAAATATAATAGCATAAAACAAATCATGATAGATTAAAAAAAGTCAGTTTAGTGTGAAATATAGTAAAAGTTCTGAAGAGTAAGTTTTTGTATAAAATCATGGAGGAATTCTATAATAAGGGAATATAATTTGCATCAATCCATGAAGTTACAAAGTAGAAAAAGCAGGCAGTAGAGTTGCTAATAAATAGTATGATGGTTTGACATTTTTTGTCTTGTAATTCAAATCTTTGGATATTCTGAAAAACATAATGTCTTCAGGATTAAAAAAAAAAAAGGACTTCCAGGGGCAACTGGGTAGCTCAGTGGATTGAGAGCCAGGCCTAGAGACAGGAGGTCCTAGGTTCAAATCTGACCTCAGACACTTCCCAGATGTGTGACCCTGAGCAGGTCACTTGACCCCCATTGCCTACCCTTATCACTCTTCCAACTATGAGTCAATACACAGAAGTTAAGAGTTTAAAATAAAAAAAAAGGACTTCCATCTATGTTATGTCAACCAGGGAACAATGTTTGCTAAAGGGAAGACACCAGAGTTGTTTGATCAAGGGCATGAAAATTTAAGCAAAATAGGAGAATTTTATAGTCTCTTGGTGGGCCAGCTGCATACATGTATTTAGCACATATGTATACCTTCTGGCTACTATATATTACTATCAGTAGACATTAATTTGAGATGATTTCCACCACGTGATTTTTATGACCCAATAGTTGTCAATGTTCATTTATTCCTACAAAGTAGAATTTTGTATAGAAACATTTTGTTGTTTGAAAGAAAACTGGAAATCAGAAAACTATAATAACTGAAATTAAATGAAGGAGTTGATTCTGAAATGCCTCACTAGATTTACATATTCTCAGAAAATATCTTCCTACACTTCTTCATGTCATAGCTGAACTCTTAGAAAAAAATACATACCTATTGACTATTTTTGTGGCCTCCTGGTCTGTTCTCAACCTTTCCCAACAGGCTTCTAATTTAACCACTTTCTTTCTTCTAGGTAGCAAGGTTCTTTTGATGCTGTTAAAATCAAGTAGCATTTTCTTGGCTTATGTTCTACTTAAAAATGTCTTCATTTTGCAGCTTTTGTAATTACAAATTTCCTTTTCATCTGAATATTTCTTTCTCCATAGTTCCTCTGATACTGCTCCTATTTCAGTTCCAGTGCCTTGTCATGTATCTTTCTGAGAATGTTAGATCATCTCCCAACTATCAGTATAGAAGCCTTCCAAAATTCAGTGTTGGGATGCTTCCTCTTTATATACTTAGCCAAATTTGTTAGCTCTAGTAGAATCAATTATTGTCTCTTAGCATGTATGAATATACATGTTCATAATGAGTATGTATACTTATGTTTAGAGATAGAGATAGAAGTAGAGAGCTAATATGTTCAATTTCATTTTTATATAACTAAATCATGTTGGAAAATGTCTCTTGGATTCTTCAGCTAAAACAGACATGTCCAAAACAGAAAATACTATCTTCTATGCTTCACTTTGTTCTTTAAATTTTGATACTTCTTTGAGGGACATCACCATCTTTTCAGGCTTAATAGTTAAAAAAAAACAAAAAAACAAAAAAACAACATTGGATTTATTTTTGACTTTTGTCTTTATCTCCATAGAGAAAAATTTGCCAAATCTTACCAGTTCTACATCTGTATTATATTTCTCCTCTGTTCCCTTCTCTTTGATCTTATGACCACTAATGTAGATCAGAAAATCATTACCTCTCTCATGGACTACTCTCACAACCTCCTGATTGGCAGCATTACCAAGTCTCTTCCCTCTCTAATTCACCCTTCACATAGTTATCAAATTTACTATGTTCCTCAGATACAGATACATGTCACTTCTCTGCTTAAAAATATTTCCTCTTTATTGACTCTAGGAAAAAATGCAATCACCTACCTTGCATTTAAACCCTCCTCAATTTGGTGTTTTTTACCTAAGTATTTTTAATTATCTCTTACACAAAGACCTTCAATTTTATTCTTTTTTAGTGCCTTGTTCTCAAATTTAGTTGTATTTATATATCTAATGACATTCAATTTTCTTAACTGAATATAAGTCCCTCCATTTCTTTTTCCTCTCTGACTTCATTTATCTATGGACCATCCCCCAACTTCAGATGACAACACTCATTCTACCTATGGAAATAGTCAAATTCTCTGTAATTAAATATTAAAGATTTATTTATAACACTGAGAGGTTAAATGACTTGGCCAGAGTGATACAGCTAGTTTATGAGTGATAGTACTAGAGTTCAGGTCTTTGTGACTCTGAGACCAGCTTTTTTTTTAAATTAATGCCAAAATTTCCTATAAGAATGCAAAAGCTAGAGGAAAGCAAATCTTTGATTTTTTTGTTTTTATTTTTTTATCACTAACATCTCACAAACACTTATATCTAGATATCTATATAATTATTTGATTTATTGCATCCTGTGTCTTCATATCAAAATATCCTAAAATAATTTAAATCTCATGTCAGGGATTATAGACCAGTGGTGCACATACTCCAAGTTCAAAGTCTGTGCAAAGATTTTCAGAGGGCCTTGGAAATTGGATGGGAAATTTTGTTGTTGTTGTTCTGTTCTGTCTGACTCTACGTGATGGGGTGGCTTGTTATTTCCTTTTCTAGCTCATTTTATAGATTAGTTACTAAGGCAGTCATGGTTAAATGAGTCTTATAGCCAGGTAAGTGTCTGAGGCCAGATTTGAACTCATGAAAATGGGACTTCCTCATTCTAAGTCCAATATCCTATCTACTATACCACCTAGATGCCTGAATATTTTCTTCTCAATATTATTGTAGATTTTTGCTATTCTATTTCAGTAAATGTATTTTAAAATATTATTCTGAGAAGGGGTCCACAGGGTTCACCAGACTGTGAAGGGGGTCTATGACTCAAGAACTCTTGTCTAGATTATCCTTAGCTCCCTCCCTCTAACATCACAAATGTTTACAAAATTATGAAAACTCATTAGTTTTATAAATTCAAAACAGAAAATGATGTATTTTTCTTACATGTATTTTTGTTTCTGATCTGCATTTTTATTAGGTCACAATAATATTTGGTGCATTTAAGAACTTTAGAAAAAATGACATAAATTATATCTCAGAAGCCTAGCTAAAGGGTATAAAAACCCAATTGTCTCTTTTTGAAATGGGACTCTGCTTTAGACTCTGATTCTTTATGTACAATGGCAACAAATTAAACCCTGAAATGAATATACGGTAGCAGCTCTTTTCTAAAAGAATTGAGACACTGGGAAAAAAGGGGATGCAAATGGCTTAAGATAGCAAACTGAAATATTAACTAGATTTGTGAAACGTCAGAAGCCCAGAGGATACTTTCAGCACTACTCATAAGAGCCCCAAGAGAACTAGCCAGACTTTCATAAATAGTAATAATGGAGGAAAAGGAGATGGACTAATGAGTTGGAAAATGGAAGTTACACATTGGAATGCTAGTAGCATCACCCATATAATGGGAGTATTAAATAAGGAAATAACAAAGAAAAGAAATGGAAGGAACATCTGTGGAGATAAGATAAATAAAATGCCTAAATCAGCACATAAACCTTAGCCAACTACAAGAAGAAATACTAAAGTTCCTGGAAAAGATAACATTGCCAATCCTACAGCTATTTAAGGAATGCGGGCTTGCTCTTAGACCAGTGATGGGCAAATTTTTTAAAGAGGGGACCACAGGAAAGAAAATGCTCATCTATCAGTCTGTTTCTAAGGCAACTCTTTTGAAGTTTCATTGTATTGTATCCTACTCATTGTATTCGTCAGATTAGGAATAATGTTGCCTGGCCGGATAGAACATTTCAGGGGCCCAGAACTGGCCCGCGCTGTAGTTTGCCCATCACCGTCTTAGACCTAAAAATTGTTCATTGATAATGATTCATTTTAACATCTTTTTAACATAATAAACTTTTCTTGGGCCAATATTTTACTTAAGATATTGATTATTTGAAATGCATGTGAATGATTTGATCTATGAAAAAGTATGATTTTGTTAGTGTTGGATATATCTTTTAGTTATACAGATCAAAATACATTTACCAAGTCTTCTTATTCTTTTGAATCCTTACTCATGAGCTTCCATAAATTCTCTACATAGGATCCCTCCAGCGTGCCGGAGGTTTTCTTATAAATGCTTTATTTCATGAATATCAAAGCTAAACTAAGGCTTTCTCTATGCTATTCCTCAGCTGCACTTCATGAATGCCCTGGCTCTTTTTGAAGTCATATATGTAATATAGGATACTTTAGTCACTTTTTATTCACAAATTATTGCTGGTGGTATACATTGGTCAGTAGATATTATACACATGATGTATCTTTCCATTTCGCTGTGGGTTACCAACAGTTTTACTAGTGCTGGGGGTAATAGAGTTATATGATTAAGACATATCATGTCGATGGGAGAAAGGCATCAGAACTTAAGAATAAATCAATGACCAAGCATGCCTGTTATAATTGATGTGCCTTGTGTTACCGGAGTAAAAAAATGAATTTCATGACAGGAATCACCTTTGATTAACTGAAAATGGAGCGTAATTTACAATAAATGTGAACAAATCCTGTTTCTTCTATATTCTGGAGACAGCAAGTTGACCATAAAATATGCCCAAGGTATAATAATAATATTTATAAAGTGCCCTAAGGTTTATAAGATATCTTATAAATATTTTCTCATTTTATCTTAACAGTCCTGGATTAGGTACTATTATTATTTTAATTTGACCAATGAAGAAACTAAGGTAGATAGAGGTTAATAACTTGCCCAAGTACATATAAATAGAGAATAAGGAAAGATTAAAAATATGTATTCCTGACTGAGAGCTAAATTAACAAACTCTTTCAATACATGTGCTATTCAGTTGCTTGTTAAAATAGGAGGAATATGATTTCTTAATGTTTTTTTCACCAATGCAATTAATTTTGAGATATTGTAGATTTCATTAAGGAATATGTAGTATCCTTGGACTTGAAGCACTAATTGGAATTTCACTTCCAATAAGAGCATCTGGAAAATGATATCTCCAGGTAAAGTGTGGTATTTGGAATTGATGATGGACAAGTAGCAGTGATTAGCACCTTGTCTTTCTAATTTTTTTCATCACTATATGTTGATAAATAATAATAATAACTATTGAATAAAGTTATTTCTATGATTGAATCTATTAGAATCTATTAAGGAGTCATTTATGTCCTTCACCTATACATAGAGAAGTGTGCCATAATGGATATAAAGTTTTCCTCAGTCAGGAAGATCTGGATTCATTTCTTACCTCTGACACTAACTGGATATATGAACCTGGGGAAAGAATGCCCAGGTAACTCTTAAGATGATAAGTTGTAGAACATTTGCCGATTTCAATTAGTATACAGTATTTCCTCACTGGAAGTTCTCTACAACTATGAAAATACAGCATTATACATTAACACTCCTCAAAGAAGTTAAATGGAATACACATTATTTTATGCCAGTCTTTAATGTCATCTTTTCTTCTATCAAATCAAAAGCTTATTTCTACCATCATTATGCAATATATACATGATAATGTATTCTTTATACTTCAGTTATGTTTCTGTGAAGATGTGGTCTTCTGTAGAAAATTATCTCCTTGCTACAGTTTAATGCTAGCATCGATATACCTTTCATATGCATAGATTATTCTAAGAAAGAGTAGAGAATTTATGCCTACCTCTTCATGTTTTCTTTTGGTAATATTGCAAATTTTCCAATCTTGGGGATAGCTTTAAAATTTATTCCCAAATCTCCTAAACCACCAAACAATAGCAAAAAAAAATCCACTGTTTATCCTGACTTTTAGGGTTGTTAAAAGGAAGTATCCTCCCATTATATTGTAATATCCTTAAGGGCAAGGATCAAAAGAGGTTAGGTTTTTTATCTTTTCATCACCCTCAGTTTTATGAAAAGCTTTCTACGTAAATATTTAATCAATGTTGAATTGAGTTGAATGAGGGAAACTACATGACTGGATTTTCAAATGGTCTTCTAGTTTAAGCCCAGTATCTTTCAGTTTAGGACATCCATAGATATTAAGTGAATTGCCTAAGACCACACAAGCAAGTGGTAGATCCAGTCTTTGAGCCCATGTCTATCCTTTGATTCCCAAACCAGAAATCTTCCCAACGCAGTCTCTAATGATGATGTTCATCTTATTGACTTTATTTATTTATTTATTTATTTTAACCCTTAACTTCTGTGTATTGACTCATAGGTGGAAGAGTGGTAAGGGTGAGCAATGGGGGTCAAGTGACTTGCCCAGGGTCACACAGCTGGGAAGTGTCTGAGGCCAGATTTGAACCTAGGATCTCCCGTCTCTAGGCCTGACTCTCAATCCACTGAGCTACCCAGCTGCCCCCTCATCTTATTGACTTTAACTAGTGCTGTTTCTATATCCTGGCTGTCATCTAATAGCTATCCCTCCCAGTATCATCTGCAAACTTGATGGATGGACGATCTATATGTTTGTTCATTTCAATGGGGAAATTATTAAACAGAACATGCTAAGAACTCTACTGGAAACATCCTAATAACTGGAATTGAACTAACTATAGTTAGTCCCTCAAGTACCACTTAGTAATATTAAGCCTTTTCTGAAACCTTTTCCTGACTTTCTCTTCAAAATAATTTTGCTTTAATTAGTCTATATTTTATGTTGAATTGCTAATGTATGTGTTGTAACCCCCAATTAAAATATAAATTCCTCAAGAGAGGATCTATTTATTTTTTGTCTTTGTATTTCTAGTGGCATGCAGTCATTGTACATATTTAATAATCTGTTTAATTGAATCTGGTCTTTTGCCAGATTTGTTGTATGCTGTTTTTATCCATAATTGTCTTGTTTTCTGTGGGTCTATACTGCTAAGTAAAGCCAAATCTAGTTAATACAGTTTTATCAAAATAATCTTGTTTATTAGGCAAATAATTATTTGGCTATAGTATTAATAAAAGTAAGTAAATGAAAATACAAAATGATTTTCAATTATGTGTAACCCCCTCATGCCCCTACAGTGTTAATGGCAGAAGGAATGAATCTGATTCAAGCAAATAGTGCTAGACTGGGAGTTGTAAACACCTGGATTCAAAATTCATGCTCACCTACACACACCAGTGTAAAATTGGTGACATTAGTTAAATTTCTCCTGGTTACTATTTTGAATAGATGGTTTATAAGATATCTTTTAGGTCAAAATCCAAAGTCACATGACCCTATGAAAGGGAACATAGGATGTTTAGATTTAAAACTTTGTTAAGTCATCTACAAACATTAATTTAATTACTGATACTCTAAATGGGAGATCTTTGTCCAAAAACAAATTGATTCATTAATAAAAGAAATTACATACCTTCCTATTAAATCTTGCTATGAATATGATTTGAAGATATGACGAAAATGGATGTAAAAGAAAGTTCAGTATACAAGTTCTTCTTTGAGAAGTATTCTTTGAGAAATAAATAAAGGAGCTACTGAATTTGATATCATTATATAGTCAGAGGGAAATCAGAAAACATTTTGTGAAATGCTTATATTTTCCAAAGATATATTCATAAGAAACAGAGGCAAAAAAAATAACACTATAAAAAGGTGAATGGGAAGGGCAATGAATATTTAAGTGCCTTCTATATATCAGGAATTATACTAAGTAATCTGGATATATTATCTCATTTGAGTGTAATAAAAAGGCTGGGATTTAAAGGTTATTTTTAATACACATTGTAATTGTTGAAAAAACTGAGGCAGACAGAAATTAAGTAACTTACCCAAGGTCAACACCATAGTGCATATCTGAAACTAGATCTAAACTCAGGTTTTCCTAAATTCAAACTCAAGTTTCTATCTATTGAGCAATCTAAAAGTCGTTTAAGATACATGCAATTTAAGTACCAACATCTGTTATAAGGGGAAAATGAATATAGTATACAAAAGAATTTTCAGGATAATTTCAAACAAGAACCAAATACCTTAATATTTAAGGATGTTAGTGGGAAGGTGAACAGAAGGAAGGATAGTGAAAAACATCATGGAACATATTTGAGATAAAGACAGATTCCACAGAAGCCTCACACTTGTATTTCATGAATACTTTCTAAAAAAAACAACATGGTAGGCACCAGTTTCCCAAAGGTTAAAATGGTTCTTGAAGAACAGAAAGCTACTGACTATTAACATGGGAATCATGTCAGAACACAGAATATCTGTATACTCATATGGACTTATTAGAGTAATGGTATTATTCAATTCCCAAATAGACATCAGATCAGAAATGAAAGGAAAAGACTTAATAGAAAGTTAACATTTGCAACAAATTGGTGGATGACAAAGAGATAGATGAATGTAAAGATATTATATCTGATTATTACTATTACATAGAGATAATTTGCCTGGTATGAAAGTTTCATCATAATAACAAGGAATAAAGCTTCCTCAAATCACCTCACTTGACCCTGCCAAGAGGATATTAGCCAAGGATAATGTCAATATAGAAAACAATCTCACTTGTATTTATTAGTATATTTAACAAATTAATTTTCTAATGTAAATTACTTATCTACGATCATCTTACCATACTTAATTAGAATCATGTAGAAATAATTCATGGACTACATAATCTGAATAGGTTTAGCAACTCTCATTAGAATTACTGGATACTAAAAAAAGGAAGAAAAAAAGGAAGAATATTACTTGTCCATTGATTTTAGGATTACATTGGAAAAAAGGGGCAAGAGTCTTTACATTGCAATTTTTCAATGAAAATCAATTTTTCCTTAACCAGATGCTTAAAATAAAATAATTAGCTAGAGCTTTTTATGTGTAGATGTGTAATAGGAATATCCAACCCATTTGAAAAAATTTCAAAATAAAAAATTATTTACTCATTAAGAAGTAATTAAAAGTTTTTAGATAATTTTGAAGTATAAGTAATTTTAATATACAAGGTCTGGTTAATAAAGTGTTAGAAAAATTTAATTCAAACACATATGTTATTCATTATTCAGAAACACAAGAAAGAATTGTTTAATTTTATTTTCATCTATTAAAAATATGGCTTTCTTCTAAAGGCCAATGCCCTTAAAGACAAAATGCAGAGAAATTGAAATTACTTAATTTTTATTTAGTTTCTTTCTCACTAAATTTTGACTCAGTCTCTTTATAATAAATGCAATATTTCCTATTTCATAAATAATAAATAAATAAAAATATTTCCAAAAATTTAATGCAATGACCATAGAGATCATCTAGTTAAACATTTAAATATTTTCATTTTATAGACAAGCTACCTGAAAGAACTTGTCTGAAGATATAAAATCAAATCTTCTGACTCCAGATCTAATATTCTTTCCATTTCAAATAAACTCTAAGGCAGATGTGGTAAAACCTCTTTAATTTCTCCCCAAAATTAAATTGGTAGCTTATTAAATAATGCTTATCATGATAATGATAATAGTGATAATGATGATAAGTTCACATTTATATCACTTTACTTTTTTATAGAAATTGAGTAATCAGTAATACCATCTGTGTGATTCTGGGGAAGACATTAATCCCTTTTGCCTCAGTTTCTTCATATATAAAATGAACTGGAGATGGACCTGCAAACCATTCCACTATCTTTGCCACTAAAATCCAAAATGACATCACAAAAGGTCTGACATAACTGAAAGGACATAGCAACAACATAATTTTTAGAAATCCTGAAGTAAAGTTAAGTACTTTTTATTAAATGTTTATAAAATACTTGAATTGTCAAATATCATGTTTTTCTGATATATATGTAAATATAAATTATAAATAAATATAAAATACATATAAATATATAAATCATAAAACCATGACACTTAATAATTCAAGTATTTTTATAAATATTTAATAAATGATAAGGTTGAGGCTAAGTAATGGTTTACCCATGGTCACAAGGCTAGTAAGTAGTAGAGAAGAAGCACATTTATGTTTTGTCTTCTGAAACGAAACCTAATGAGTCTTTTGTATTACTGGATCCTAGTAGTTCCTCTATACATTTTCTGTGCAGCCTAGAAGAAACTACCTCTACAGGTAGCAGCTTCCTCATATTAAAAAAAAAAAAGGAAGTTGAACTAGGACCAAATGGGATTATATACTAAGATTTCAAATTTACTTATTTATTTAATAAACCTTCACCTTCCATATTAGAATCAATACTGCATATTGGTTCCAAGGCATTAGAGTAATAAGAGCTAGGCAAGGGAGGGTTAAGTGATTTGCCCAGGGTCACACAGCTGTGAAATATCTGAGGTCAAATTTGAACCCAGGATCTTCTGTCTCTGAGCCTGGCTCTCAATACACTGAGCCACCTAGAGGCCCACTTAATTTATTTATTAAAATATGAAACATTTATTTGTTCAGTGTCTTAAATAAAATAATTTGATCATTATTTGTTTAATGGATTTTAAGTAAATATTAAAATATTTAATCTCCCCCCTTCTAGTTTATGGGTAGATTAACTCCTCTAAAAACTGAATATTTGCTAAGGATATACTTAATGTCCAAATGCAACTACTTGAAGTTTAATATTTCTATTTCTTCTATCTGAACTTTACAGGAGACATTGTGATTTTAGTTTTCCATTGCAATCTTCAAATGGAAAAAAAAAAGAGAAAACACAATATATGGCAATTTTCAAAATAGGAAAAATCTGAGAAAATGATGACATATTTCACATAAAAAGTGGGAATAAAATATTTTATCATGTGATATTCAGATTTATTAATGAAGTTAATTCTCCAGAGGACTAGGGAAAATGGATATTCTAAAAATTATCTAATTTAATTTAATTGAGTTCAGTCAAGAAAATCAGTTACCTTATATCAGGGGTGAGCAACGTATGGCTCTCATGCCATATCTGGCTCTTTTGAGGACCAGATATGGCTCTTTCTGCAGAAGCCATAAAGTCAACCCTGGCACAGTAACTTAACAGTTTACGCATGACATTGTGCATCACGTGATACATCACGTGATCTTTTCAATACTGGGACTATCTTCTAAGATAGAAGCTCCCTCATTGATATTGCAGTGCCATACGAATCCTGGTCTTTAGTTGGGCTTGTAGGTGTGCTGTGTGTTCCTCCTTCTGCCCTCCTTTTACTCTTTCCACACCTGTTACTGACATCTTGGGGTTCTCTATAGTGATTGATCACTTTTGTCTACATTCTCTACCCCTCTGCCTCTGATTTACACGGCTTTATCTCAGTGCATTCCTGGGGTCTGCACTCCCTATTTGTGGAACTGTTATTGTTTTTAACTTTTCTATCTGCTCTTAAAGGGGAACTATAGTCAGATTACATCTTTACGTATGCTTCATTAGGGAGAAGCATTTCTCTCCAGTAGCTGTTTCATTTGAAACAGAATGATTGAGTGGGCAGCACTGATAAACACCTGTACCAGGAAATGCGTGTGATGTGTCCTGGCCAGTTTTCCATGAAAAGGTACCCTCCTCCCCCACTACTTACTAATGCCTGCACACAAGTCATGTTATTTTCTGTAATCTCCTGATTCTATGTGGCCAAGTGGCTTAAACCAGCAGGCCGGCAGCTTTTTCTTCTCCTGTTGCCTTACTTGAGAGAGGGAGAGGAAAAAGTATTCTTCCCTGAAATTTTCTCTCTTTATTTCAGCAATTTTCTTAGTGTAAAGGAGTTTTATATGTATGCGTGCAGTTATATCAGTACTATAGTGCCCCATTAAGTCTTGTTTTTTGATTAATAATCAAAATAATTTTGATTAATAATCAGCAAAACCATGCAGCACCAGAAGTCACATTAATGTACTTTATTCATCATTGGCTAGCACATAATAACGTTATTAAAAATAGTTCCAAGACTTATTGTACTTTAAAAGTGTTGTTCTTACATAAAATGCACATATTTACTTGCATTCAATGTTAAACATATTCTACAGCTCTCACGAAATTACATTTAAAAAAATGTGGCATTTATGGCTCTCATGGCCAAAAAGGTTGTAGACCACTGCCTTATATATTCAAGGCATTATTCTCTTTGAAAAGTCAAATTTAGATATGTTTATGAACTATTATTCCCTTTTATGAAGGAGAAAATTGAAGTTCAAAGATGTAAATTGCATAATTCTATAACAGATATGTTTCTGGAGCATTATTTCTTAGAAGGAATGGTGCTGTACTGTAACACTTGTTAGGTATGGATTTAGATTAAACACTAGTTCAGAATCTTATTACTTATGTGACCTTGTAACTTGAATTATCTTAACATCAATTTCCTCATCTGAAAATGAGGAGGAAATAAATGAGTTCTCTCAATACTAAGTACAATATGACAGTATGAGTCAATAATCCCTTCAATGCATCTTGCTAATAACGATTCCCCTTGGTGTCCATGTTGTCATGGGAGACTAAAATAATTTCCCCAGGTAAACTCTCCCACTTAGAAGAATAATATTAACATATGTTCAATGAGGGAAAATATAGTAATATGTAGCAAATAGAAGGCAAGTTTTAGATCAGGAAGACTTAGGTTCAAGTCTTGATTTTTTTTAATACATGCTATCTTTGTGACCATGTACAGTCACTTAAGTTCTTGCTGCTGAAAGCAATCTTTTAAGATTTTAAGTTTCAGAAAAACTGTGATTCCCATTAAGTGGAGGGAATCAGTAGTCAATCGACAAATGCTATGTATTAAGCACTCTATTACCAAGATGGAGATAAGTAAGATAAAATCAAATTCACCCAAACAGGAGTTCAGTTCTTCAATTGAGAAACTTTGTAAATATGCACTAGCAAGATATATGGAGTATAAGTATAAAGTAAACTTCAAAATAAGGAATTAGTCATGCCAGAGCAAGAAGGGCAGAGGTAAGAAAGGCCTGCTAGAGAAATAGGATTTGAAGTACGTATTGAGGGAGGGCAGGAAATGGAAAAGAGTAAACATTCTGGAATGGGTCAAAGTCAGTGAAAAGGCACCTAATTTAGAAATAGAGTTTCTGCAAAAGTAGCTCAATACATATAAGGCCTAAACATTATCCAAAGGTACTCAAACATGGCAGAACATGATAAAATAGAAAGATATTTTTCATGGGTCACCTTTCCCATAATATTTAGTAGTGTCTACAAATAGGGATTGCTTGAAAAGTACCGATTTTGCCTCTGCTAGCATTTCACATGGATTTGGGGGAAGTTTTCATTCTTCTAGCTTTGTAATTATGACAAATAGGACCACACAAAATGTAATTGCAAAACCAAGATGAGAACTAACCTTCTTTGGAAGGATGGAGGATAGAAAGGAGGATTAGAATCAAGGAATAGACAATGTAGAATTAGAAAACATTAATGTCAAAAACATTCAGGAGAATAACTAATAACTAAATGCAAAAGACAAATAAAAATAAATTCTCATATGGCTTCCGTACTTAATTATTTCTTCTCAAGGAAGTCCATGCTACCTTACCTTTAGGGTTTGTGAAAAAAGCAGCATGGAAGATTTTGTCTCAAATTCATGTTTTGGGGAAAGCTAGGTGGCTCATTGAATAGAAAGCCAGGTCTGGGGATGAGAGGTTCAAATCTAGCCTCAGACACTGCCTAACTCTGTGACCCTGGCTAAATCAATTAATCCCCACTGCCTAATACCTTATACCTTATACTTTAGAACCAATACATAGTATTGATTCTAAGATGTAAGTCAAGAGTTGGTTTTTTTAATTCATATGTTACCTGCCACAAAAGCAGAACCTGATTGCATGCTGTCATAGAGCTAATAATAAGCATTTCTTTTGTGTTTTTTTTTGTCCTGTACATCTGCCATCCCAACATGTAAATGACTAATTAGAAAGAAAATTCATATTCTGAGCCTTTAGTTAACTGTGCAAATCAGAAAGGTGAGTTCAATTTCTAAAGCTTCTAATGAAAGAAAAAAAAGAAATTCAAACGCTAAAGGGAGTTTTATATACTCTATTTATGACAATGACAATAATAATGTCCTATAATATTGCCCTACTCTGAAAGAAAATATAATTCAATAATATCTAATTCCTGCAACAGAGAATTAAAATCAATTTGTTAATAAATGAGAACATATTTTTCTATTCTCTATTTCTGTCAAGGCCACCACAATTCTTCTAATCTCCCAGGTTTCTAAACACAACATATATCTTAGTCAAAACTCTCATCAATCAACTACCAAATGTTTCTTTTTCTACTTATGCAGAATCTCTCTTCAATGTCACCTCTTCTCAATAATCTCAATGATTATTGCAACTACTTTCTAATGGATCTTCATGCCTCAAGTCTTTCCTCACTCTAATACATACTCTGCATAGCCACCAAAGTGATTTTCTGTAATGGCGATCTGACCATGTTACTCTCCTATTCAATAAATTCTAGTGATGATCTTTTGCATCTAGGACAAAAACTATATTTTAATATGTAATATATAAATTATGATTTTCAAAACCCTCTACAACTTAATCCCTGTCTAACTTTCCATGACATTCCACATCGCATCTCCATGTCTTTGCTCTGGCCACCTCCTGTGCTTAGATTGCTCTACCTCCTCACCCACTCCCTCATTTTCTTTATGATATGGTTCAAGCACAACCTTATCAAAAAGAATTTTACTGATGATTCACCTGAAATACTCATGTCCAAATTTCCAGGGTTATTTGTATCCCTAGTTATTTGTATGATGCAGGGCAGGTACTTAACAAATGCACGTTTACTCATTGATAATATTGATATTCATTTCTTTTAAAGGAAGCATTTAAGAATGCTTTGATCCAACAATAGGACTCCTAGGTTTGCACCCTAAAGAGATAATGAAAAATGTTTGTAAAAAATATTCATAGCCACGCTCTTTTTGGTGGCAAAAAATTGGAAAATGAGGAGATATCCCTCAATTAGGGAATGATTAAAAAAATTGTGGTATCTGATGGTGATAGAATACTATTGTGGGGGCAGCTGGGTAGCTCAGTGGAGTGAGAGTCAGGCCTAGAGAAAGGAGGTCCTAGGTTCAAACCCGGCCTCAGCCACTTCCCAGCTGTGTGACCCTGGGCAAGTCACTTGACCCCCATTGCCCACCCTTACCACTCTTCCACCTATGAGACAATACACCAAAGTACAAGGGTTTAAAAAAAAAGAATACTATTGTGCTATAAGGAATGATGAACTGGAGGATTTCTATATGAACTGGAAGAACCTCAAGGAACTGATGCAGAGTAAAATGAGCAGAACCAGGAGAACATTGTACACAGAAAGTGAAACTCTGTGGAACAACACAATGTAATGGATTTTCCTAATATGAGACAATTCCAAGGGATTTATGAGAAAGAATGCTATACATATCAAGATAAAGAACTGTGGGAGTAGAAACAAAGAAAAAAATGACTCATTGATTGTTTATATGGATATATGGTTTGGGGTTTTGGTTTTAACTAATTATTCAATTGTAAAAATGAAAAAAATGGAAATAGGTATAAGTGATAATGTGTAACCCAATGAAAGTGCCTATTGGATTTGTGAGTGTGGAGGGTAGAGAGGAAGGAAAGAAAATCAAATAAGGAAACATGGGAAAATATTTTTAAAATTTTTAAATTTAAAAGTAAAGGAAGCAGTTATCAAAATAAGTAAGTAAATAATGTACTCAAATTTCACATTTTCATTTAAAATAAGATATCTAGGTTCATAGGAAAATTTCATGAGCCAAAAGAAAAAAAAGATCTTGACTAAATAATGACAACTCAATTGAGATGTTTAAGGTCCAGGAATTTCTCTTTTAAAGACCATATTGGGGCAGGTTGGTGGCTTAGTGGATTCAGAGCTAGGCCTAGAAATGGGTAGGGCTGTGTTTAAATCTAACCTCTGATGCCCCATCTGTGTGACCCTGGGCAAGTCATTTAATCTCCATTGCCCAGCCCTTTCTGCTCTTCTGCCTTGGAGCCAATACACAGTATTGATTATAAGATGAGAGGTAAGAGTTAAAAAAAAATAAAGATACTATCATAAATATAGACTGCACAAAATATCATATAGAGAACTATAGGACTTAACTACATATAACCAACATATAATTTATAAAATATTTTAAGCTAATCTAAGGATTATATGTAGATTCAGAAATGGTCAAGAAATCTCATATACTTCAAACTAGATGCAAATGAGCTGAAATTCTCCTTGGCATGAGCAGTAGACTAAAAGTCAGGAGGTCTTAGTCAAAGACCCAGCTATACCATGGAGTTGCTACCCAAGTCTTTTAGTTTAGGGTTTTTTTCTATGCTTTAATTTTCTTGTTTATAATACTCTAAAATAAGATTTATATCCCACCAATGAAGATCATAGGATCAAATGATTTCATGAAAAAAATCAGATAATGACTTTGAAAGTACTTTAAATGTTATAAAACACTGCACAAATAAAAGGGGTAGGTTTGCTTATTGCCCGTAATTTCCTTGGAGGGTCATTCTAATGCTAGAGTTAGCTTAAAGGTTACTTCCTCCTTCACAGAATTAAACTGAATCTGTTTTTTTCCAAGGAAGAGGACAACCCATTTTCTCAGAGGACACTGGATTAATAAAAAATGGGATCTGGGTTTAACATTTTGTAAATTGCTTCAGGCTTTAAACCTCATAGAAAATGCATCAAAAATAAACCAATAATTAAGAATTTTGAGGAGAGCAGTATGGCTGGCTCAGCTATCCAACCATCTGTTTATTGTAGAAATCCATATATAAAGAGATATGCATACAAATATACATATACATATTTATATAAACACATTTAGATTTGTATGTACACACATATGAGTACATATAATTATTCATATGTGAATGGTACATTTACATGCTAATACATGTATATTAATTTGTAAATAATCTTGTAATTATATTTCCCCCAAAATGATCATGTAAATGTTAAATTGCTTTGAATAGAATTTAAATAAAGAAAATACATATCCTTTAGAAGATTTTTGTGAGATAACATAGGTTTCAAGAATCTTGTTATGATAAGTTGCCAATAGAAGGAATGTGGCATAGTGGCTAGAGAGCTACTCCTAGAGTAAGGAAGGCCTGGATTAAAATTCCACCTCTTTTTGACACTGACTATATCTTTAGACAAGTCCTTAATTTTTAGATGCCTCAAGAAACTGTCTAGAACTTGCTTATTAAATAATAGATAGGGGTGTGATCATCACTAATGAATGAATTATACTCATTTTTGAGAAATCACAGTTCTTTCATATATTTATGCTACATTAAAATCGAATTGTCATTATTGGTTTTGGGAGTTTTCTTGGCAAAGGTACTGGAGTGGTTTGTCATTTCCTTCTACAGATTATTTTACAGATAAGGAAACTGAGGCCAACAGGCCCTGTGTCACACAACTAGTAAGTGTCTGAAGCCAAATTTGAATTCAGGAAGAGTCGTCTTCCTGATTCCAAGCTTAACATTCTATCCACTGTGCCAGCCTAGCATGGCATTGGCATGATCTACTTTTAAGATGCACATTGGAATGGAAGAAATGACTAAACATTTGTTCACTGTAAAACAACAACAACAACAACAACAACAATCCTCATTCCGTTATTGAAACTCTATTGACATATTTTTATCTACAATGAATCTTATTAAGTTATTATTAAATAAATAATAAAAGGACCAGTATTATTGTTCAAATATGCTCTTTCTGATGACATAGTAACTAAGCAGTAGGCTATCTTTAAATTATTTGTTCTTCCATAGATTATGAACTAGAGCTTCTTCTAATCCAAGATAGCCTTTGCATTAAAAAAAATCTTATCCTAAATGTCAAGCTAGGACTCTCATGAATTCAGAATTAAGTCTCTATAAGGTACCATTTCCACCCAAGAAAACTAAAACATATAAGCAATTTATAAATTGGCTTTAACTAGAGAAAGTAAAGAAAATTGAGAATTCTAATATTCCCATTTTATATATTGGGAACTTCATTGGCTCAACAATGAGGCAGTACCTTTTAATGGGAAAAGATCTACCTTTGGAGTTAGATCTTAGGTTTGAATCCTTCCTGTGTCCCTTACTCCCTATGTGACCATGGATTTTTAACCAGTTTGGGTCTCACCTCATTTGCTATAAAATGAGGGACTGGATTTGATGAATCATATGGTTTCTTTCAGCCTACGATCCATGATGGCATATGCATAGGGCTTGATTTTAGTTTACGGTTTTTCAGACAAAGTATGTTTTCCATTTACTCACATTTTCCCCTAAATTTAGTAACAATTCAATAATTTATTTTCTGAAACAAAAATTTAAAAAGTACTCAAGGTACATATTTCTTCATTATAACCAACATTTTTCAGTGACAACTGGTGTACTACAAGTGTTAACAACATAGCTAAACAGAAAGGTAACTTTCTATACGACTAATCCAGGTTATGCTTTGATTGCATAAACTACTAAAAACACACAAAAAAACAACAACTATTCCCATTTATGTACTTCAAGTTTGTGTGTTATTTATTTGAGAAATTTGAAGGACTTATAAACCAGAAACTATATAGCAAACTTCACAAAATATTCCATATGACACAATGAAGGATAGATCTTTGGTCATGTTTTAAAACATCAGAATATAATCATAGATAATTCTGCTATTTTACATTTTCTCCATTTGAAATTAAATACAACTATAGAGGGTATGCAATTAACAGTATACTTTTAAGCCATTCTTTCAACACAAGTGCAGAATATGTAATAGCCTAACATTGAGTGGGCACATTTGTATAACCATAATAACAACTGATTTTGCTTGTTCAGATTTCATGGTTACTATCATATTCCTTTTTTTGCCATTTATGAAAATGCTCACTTATCTCCAAAGAAGTCTAAACTTGGAGGAAAATTGTGTCATAGTGGCAAATTATTCCTTTTCTTTTGAAATATGTTAATATTT
Source organism: Gracilinanus agilis (assembly GCF_016433145.1). Classification (NCBI taxonomy): domain Eukaryota; kingdom Metazoa; phylum Chordata; class Mammalia; order Didelphimorphia; family Didelphidae; genus Gracilinanus; species Gracilinanus agilis. The sequence continues at coordinate 100,697,803 of NC_058131.1, forward strand.
CAAAACACTTCTAAGAACATGCATATAATACATACAGAGCCAACATCACATCTTACTTTAGGGAAAAATAAATGCCTTTTTTATCTAAGTGTGCTTTAGAAGATTCTCTGAAGTGTTTTTTTCTCTTTTATCCTTAATACATGTAGCTCTTAACATCTTATAATTGGCAATTTTTATCACCATCCAACCAGTATCCCATTATGAAAGGAATTAGCATATTTTCAGTAGCAATTTATAGAGGATGAATTTCATAGCACTAACATTGCATTTCTAACCACTGGATGATATCTCCCTTGATATATTTTATCACTGTGTCAAATAGCCAGGTGCCAAAGAATAATTTAGATTATTCAACAGGTACCACAAAAACTTATTTTGCAGTATTTAAAGGGCATGATAATTTTTGCCCATTTTCATTTCTAGAATACTAACCAATATAATTTTTGCTTGTTTAAAACTTAAAGAATTTAATTCTAAAACTAATATCTCAGTGAAGTAATGAGAACAAGTTAACACAAAAGTAAAAGAGAAGAGTATATTAGTCATGTTCCATTTTTTTTCTTTTAGATAGATTGATTATGGAATATAAAGGAATTAGAATTAAAGTCCAATCATTATTGAAATCAATAGTTCTACCAAAGTCAATGAATTAACAGTAGTCCATTGGATTTCACAATTCCCTTAGTGTAGCAGAATTTTCCTTTGAAATCATGCTAGAAATGATCATGCTTAAACCTTAGATATCCATGCTTCAAACTAAAAATCACATTGATAGATTGGTTCATTGAATGGACATTCCATTTGTAGGATCTTTTTCTTTGCTTTTCTAAGTTGCATTGGATGTGACAAAAATATAGATATGCCTTTCTAAATTATGAGAAATAGAAACAGTGGGCAATTAATTTCTAGCAGCGTATCCATAGATCTCAGGTAGTTTTCTGAATAAACATTTCCTAGTACTTTTCTCTTTGAAAATTAGTGTTATGTTGTAGAATATCCACTGGAAATATTGTAATCCACTAATGACTGTGATAGTTAAGAGAGTATCTGAAACTGGGCCCCAGTAAATAATAATAACAAAAAAAACCACAACACTATGGACCACTTACATCCTATAAAAAAACCAAACACATCAAGTTAAGCATTCTGGAGATCAATTCAAAACCTTTGGGGCCATTTTATCTTATTCTTTCTTTAATTCAATCAGGTTATATAAACAACTTTAATTGCATATATGTACACATACATTTGCATATATGTTTGTACATTTATAAAAAATACCCAGAAGATCAAAAAAATGGGTGAAGTTCTAATCAACCAAATAACTCACTTAAGCAATGTAAATAAAAGTGTCTGGTAGAGAATTCAACTAAGTTATGCACTTACCTTTCATTTAAATTACAGCTTCTCAAAGGGGGCAAAAACAGGAATATTAAGAAAGAAGTTGTCTACAAAGTGGGAACAAATCATCCAGAAATAAACCTTTACTACAGAATTTTCCCCCCACACATTTTAAAAAGGGGAAATAATGAGCACAAAGGAAGAAGAATGTGGTAATCACTTATTGATCTTTGTTCTCTGAAAGCACAACAGAAACATAATGAGTCAGAAGAACCTTTTGACATCTTGGAAAAATTGGGTGTTGGATGTGTTTCCCCAGGTACCTTTAACTTGCACACCTAGGACTTACTCAGCAATTGGCTGTATACTAAGTCTTGCTAAACTTGGCAGCATTTCAGGTGTTGGATTTTTCCCACAGATGAGCAGTTTTTGAATGATTTTCTTTCCAATACGTTAAGCACAAATAGTCAGGCATCAGTCTTTCCTTCTATCATGTTCCTATTCAACATATGCACACACTATGACAGTGCTAGGGAAATATCCATTTACTTTCCTACTGGATTTGCATTAGCTTCAAGTCTGTGTTTTTAAAAAGTGCTGAATTTTGAGGCAGAGAATTTGAGATTTGAAGTTCATCTCTGTCATTTTCAACTACTGTCTAACCTTGAACAAAAATCTTAACCCCTCTAGGTGAGTGCCACCATATATAAAAGGAAGAGTTTGAGCTAAATGACGCCTCACATTTCTTCCAGTTTTAATTGTAAAATAAAAAATGAGGTGAGGGATATATAGTCTCTTACACAATGTAGAATGTAGCTTTTGCTTAACTAAAAGTCAATTGATGAAGACAATTTTCAAATCAAATTTCGGGTAAACATTTGGTATATATTCATTGGTTCTTTTGCAGGTATAAAGAGGGAATATGTCTGATTTACATACAGTTTCCAGATATAATAAAACTGTTAATATTTTTCCACATTACTCCTCTCTAAATATTTTTAGTAAGAGAGCTTTTGAAAAAGAGGGTGGAAGATTACGAATCTGAAGATAAAACTCCAAAATCACATGGCAAAACTTTACAAGAAGAAACTTAAACTGAAGTCACATTGTACATAAAGTTATAAAGACTGTCCTCAACTTAACCTTAGAGTTCACATATCACCATTCAAGTTGGACTTCAGTAGAAAATTAAAATGACAAGTTTTTTTTTATTTGAGAGTATATTTCAAAATGGTTTAATTTCACATCCACCAAAAATAAAAGAAAAAACACAAGTCAATCTCATATCCAAACACTTAAACTGAGAATCACACATTGTTATACCCTTCCTTATTTCTCTGTAATCTCCTAATATTTGGAATTATTTGCAGATAGACATTCAAACACTTGTTGGAAATTTAATTGATTGCTTTCTTCTAATAATAGAAAGCTATTTTTATGACATTTGGAAAATAATTTTTGAATTTCAAGAAGTTATTTTCCCCCTACTTTTCATCAAGATACCTTATGTGAAGATAAAGTAGGTGAGTGCTTCTCTCCTGTACTTTGAAAGGCACTAGGAAACTCCTTATAACAAAATAAAAATCTCTCTCTGAATGACCTAATGGTTTATAATCTGAGATGATATTAGGATTTATTCCTCTTGCGCTTTCACTTAAGACTTAGTTTCTTTTAAAGATTTACCTCTTTCCAAATGATGGAACTTTAAACAACTGCTATAACAGTCATTAATACATCAATATGATTTTTTACAAAGGAGAGTTTGGTTAGAAAAAGTTTTTTTAGGGGAGAAGATGGAAAAATAACTACATAAAACAGATAAAGAGTGCACATTTCACATAGTCAGTATGTATGTGTATGAGAGAGAGAGAGAGGGAGGGAGAGAGAGAGAGAGACAAACAGGCAGAGAGAGAGAGAGAGAGAGAGAGAGAGAGAGAGAGAGAGAGAGAGAGAGTGAGTTTAGTGGAGTGGAAAATGAACATGTGCAAAGTGTATGAGGCCATCAAATAACAGGATGAGGGGAAAAGAAGACTGTACAAAAAATGTAGAGTTACCTAAAATCAAAAATCAAAAATAGATTTTTCCTCCTACTGACTATGTGCTTTATTCATGCAAGAAGGAAGATGCTAAAGGAACAATTGAGCACTAGAGAACAATGACAGAGAAAAAAATCTAATGTAGTTTACTTTAGGAACAAATATATGGGAACTACAAGTGACAAGGCTAACAGCTGATCCATATCAATCAACTTTTTTAAATCTACAAACTAGTAATTTGAAAAACACCTTTTGCAGCAGCTTCAGGCTGTATAGTGAAAAATACACTGGCTTTGGAACCAAAGGACTTGGGTTCAGCTTGTCCATATTCCTACCTATGTGGCCTGGGCAAATTACTTTTCTTTTCTGACCTAAAAAAGTATCTTTTAGCACTAAATCTGATTCAATAATCCTTAGTATACAAAAGCCAATGTTTTAGCCTATTAAAAACCTCTGCAGAAATACATTGAACCACATTAACCTAGCATTAAAGGCTATCCACAAATTGTTCCCAAATTTATTTTTTCCAACCTTATCTTCCAATATTCTTTTCTACATATTTTGCTCCCATTATTCTGTACCTTCCCTCCCACTGCTCCCTTTGTACAAATCATAGGAATATTTTTACACAATCACAACTTCCCTGACTAGTCCAGGACTATCACCAACTCTGAAAAACCCCCCTAATTACTCAGGTACAACTGGCATGAATATTCAATTTCCCTTGCAAGGATATAAAAATGAATTTGTTATGCAGACATGGAGTGCAAATACTACAAACCTATGGATATACATATGTACTCAATAACTAAGAGCATTATTCTAGAGAGAAGGGTTTTTTGCCTACAGTTGGCATAAATGTCATTACTCACACCTGCAAAAAAAAATTAAGGCTACCAATGATTACATATCTGAGCCATTATGGAAAGGATGGAAATCACTGTTCAAAAAACAGTAAATAAAAACTCAGAAGAAGAAAGTATTAGTATTATTACCACCAATAGAGTGCTGTTCCATCTCTCTTCTGTTCAGTTCAAAGAGTAATTAGAGATAATCAAATAATGCCTGGTAAATGTTAGTTAGACAATACAATGTGATCAACTATTAGTTGTCATTCCACTTCTTCAAATTTGTAAATTTTAAAATGAGCTTAAAAAAACACTCATCAGTTTTAAAGTCAACTAAAACATGGGCTACATGTAAAATCTTAGAATGATAAGGGGCATTATAACTGTCTTAAAGCATTAAAAAAATTGTCAAGAATGTAGAAAAAGGAGTGAAAGTTACAGAGAAGCAGCTTTTTGTATGCTATAAGGAAACAACTATGAAACAATGATATCCATCTAAAGGAAGAATGGGACTGCCTCAGGATAGGATATAGTGCCCTTCACTTTTTTAAGTATAAATTGAATTAGAACAAATCTCCAATGAAGTCCATCTCATGCAAGTGTTCTAATTCTATGATTCTAAACTCTTTTTTTTAAAAAGATATTTTATTTTCTCAGTTACATGTAATAACAATTCTCAAACTTTGTTTCCCGAAATTATAAGATCCAAATTGTCACCCTCCCTCCTTTCCATTCCTTCTCTCAGAGTTGGTAAACAATTTTATGAAGATTTTACATATATTATCACATAAAACATACTTCCATATACCAATATGGTACCATATACCAATAACCATTGTTATAAGAGAATACACAAATAAAACCCAAACCCATAAATAAAAACCCAAATAAACTGAAGTGAAAAATAGTGTACTTTGATCTGCATTCAGACTCTACCCATTTTTTCTTTGGAGGTTGTTCTTTGTAATGAATCCTTTAGAATTGTCCTGGATCACTGTATTGCTGAAAGTAGCTAAATCCTCTACCTTTGATCATCACACAATATTGCTTCCACTGTGCACAGTGTTCTCCTGGTTCTGCTTATTTCACTCTGCATCAGTTCATGTGGATCTTTCTAGTTTTTTTTTTTCTGAAATTATCTTGCTCATCATTTCTTCTAGCACAGTAGTATTCCATCACAATCATATATCACAATTTTTTTCAGCTGCTCCTCAAGTGATGGTTATCTCTTCAACTTCCAGTTCCTTGACACTACAAAAAGATGTTGTAAATATTTTTTTACAAGAAGGTCCTTTCCTCTTTTAAAAAAATCAAAGGATAAGCAATTTTATAGTCCATTGGGTATAATTCCAAATTGCCCTTCAAAACAGTTGGATCAGCTCCACCAACAGTGCATTAGTGTCCCAATTTTGCCACATCCACTCCCAACATTTATCTCTTTCCTTTATTATGGTACTGGCTAATCTGATAGGTGTGAGTTGGTACCTCAGAGATTTTTTAATTAATATTTCTCTAATCAAGAGTTATATTTAGCATTTTTTCAAATGATTATTGATAGCTTTGATTTCTTCATCTAAGAACTGCTTATTCATAATCCTTGACCTTTTGTCAATTGTGAAATGACTTGTACTCTTATAATTTATTAACCTCTTGATATATTTGAGAAATGAGATCTTTACCAGAAAAATTTGCTGTAAATTTTTTTCCTCCCAGTTTGTTGTTTCCCTTCTAATCTTGGTTACATTTGTTTTGTTTGTACAAATTTTTTTAAAATTAATTTTTGTACAACCCCTTTTTAATGTAATGAAATCAAGATTATTCATTTTGTATCTTTTAATGTTTGATAAAAATTATTCTTTTCTCCATAGATCTGACAGATAAACTATTCTATGTTCTCCTAATTTTCTTCTGGTATCACCCTTTATGTCTAAATCATCACTCCTTTTGTCTATACTTACTTTCTACCCTCTATTTTTCCAGTTTTCCCAGTAGTTTTTTTTTAAATTATGAGTTCTTATGCACAAAACTGAGATTTTTGTGTTTGTCAAATACTAGATTCTAAAGTTATTTAATCCTGTATATTGTATATCATCTAATCTATTCCATTGATGAACTATTATATTTCTTGGCCAGTGTTATCTTGTTTCAATGATTACTGCTTTATATTACAATTTGAGACCTGGTATTGGTAGGCTACATTTCTTCATATTTTTGTCATTAATTCCCTTCATGCTCTTTTGTTCTTCCAGATGAATTTGGTTAGTATTTTTCTGCTTCTAGAAAATAAAATTTTGGTAGTTTGATTGGTATGACAATGAATAAGTAAATTAAGGTAGGTGGAATTGTAATTATTATTATATTAGCTCAGCCTACCCACGAGCAATTAATATTTTCCAATTATTTAGTTCGAAGTTATTATATTCCATTTATAATTCCATATTATATTCCAATTATTATAATGATTTATTTGTGTGAAAAGTGTTTTGTAATTGTGTTCAACTATTCTTGAAAGGGAAATCTGTATCTCATTGAACTACTTAGGGACTACCAAAGGAGAATCATTCAGTGAAAGTTCCTTGTTACCAATGGATAAAAAGATAAAAAGATTTTAAAAAAGGGATAAGACCTGAGTAAATAGAAGAAAAAAAGAGTAGATCAATGTTTCTCAACATTTCTCAATCTCAGAATGCTATATCTATTCATCTTCTCAGGGTACACTGAGAAAGAAGAGGGAGTCAGCTGACAGTTTCCTGATCAGGCAATCTATTCATTAACACCCTAATCCCAATTTTGTCAGTAAATAAACAAAAAAAAATGTTTGAAGAAACTAATATGTTTGACTTCACTCAAGGAGGTCCCTCACACTAAATTTATTTTCTAATCCTGGAAAAATTTATGAAAATTAATTAATGCTAGTTTTTGAATCAATCAACAATCATTTAAGTGACTACTCACAGTGCTAGGTGTTGAGAAATCAAATATAAACAAATTGAGTAATTGCTCCTTTTTTCAGAGACTTAAAGTCAATAAGATGATAATGACATAATCAATATATCACTTTGGAAAAGTCACATGACTTCTCTGAACCCCAGTTTGTTCATCTGTAAAATAAGGGAGATGGAACAGATGACTTTTGAGAGATTTTCTAACTTTAATATTTTGAAATTCTATGACCCAAAACACCACAAACCTATTGAGAAAAAAGAAAAAGTTGAAGTGCTCACAGATGTTTTCCTTACTAGATCCCACAGATTCTTTTTAGAAAGAAAATCAGCCCCTTCTCTACTGTTTTCATTGCCCAAGGAGCAGAGGCACAGGAAGTATACTTTTGTAAACTTCCAAGGTCCCCAAAGGCAGAGGTGGGGCTGAGAAACAAAATGCTATTTGTAGTGAGAGCAAGGACAATTTCTTTGTTATTGATTCTTTGACCATTTTCCCCACTGGGCTAAACTTTCTAATGTTGCTCCAACTGTAGCCAAAGGCTTGTTTTTATTAACTAAATCCAGAGACATCTTCAGAGAGCCAAGAACATTCTGATGGGAAAGGCAGCCCTTTAGCCTGACTTCAGGTCCTTGCTGGATAGCTCTCTGCCAAAGGCTTTGGGGATAAATGGCCATACTTTAACAAAGATTTTTTTGGAGGACTTAGTTCAGCAAAATCCAGGCAGTAAGATCATTGGAAAGGCTGAAGGAAAGAGGAATTTAAGGTTTGTTTTTGTCCTTTTCTCCTACGTAGGTCAAATCCCACACTGGGAAATTGAAAATGGAACATTTCTGTATCATTCAGCCAAGTTTTCTCAAGGAAGCAGGCTGATGATTGTTTCTAGGACCTTATTAATTTGGGCAAGGAATTAGACTGAGTATATAGTACTTTGAATAAAGAAGGCAGGCAGAAAAGAATGTTCATTTATAGCTAGTATTTATGTAAAATGTTAAGATAAGGTAGCACTTTAGAAGTAGAATATTTGCCAGAAATGCATAATAAAGGAATGGTTGTGGACACCTTTTGTCTTTTGCCTATGTTTATTTACATGTCAATTAGGGAGGTCTCAGCCTAATTTACAGAACTACTTCTTGGTGGGAGAGGGCAAGGGACAACTCTCTTTTTGGGGAGAATATATTCACCATCACTGATATGACAGTAGTTAAAAGGAATTTTTAGAAAATGATTTTGTTATCTGATATCATTGTCTCAAGTCCGCACCATAAAAGGGGGGTTAAGAGAATGGACATTAATCTAAGGGTTTCTATTAGCTTTTCTTTCTTCACTACTGGTTTTTTTGGCCCACCTTTGATTTGTTATGCATTAAAAGATTTCTATTTCCACCTTTGCTCTTTTCAAAGAGAGACTTGCTAGCCATTTTATCCCAGACAATTGCATCCAAGTGTAGTTTGGTTACCATGAGAATGACAGGAATGATATGAAAATCCACATCTCATTAAAGAACAGATGAAACCCATGTGGCAGAAATGAATAGCTTTGCACTATCCCATCATATGTGAATTGTCCCAGACATGCCTCTTTTTTGTTTGCCAAACATATGTTCTACATATGACCTGTGTTTTTATGTGCAAACCTCCACTGTATAGCAGCACATCTGTGGAATCTATGTCTTTTTTGTGGATGAAGTGGAGGATGTCTATGAATCTTTTCTTATCACTTTGTTATACTAGTTGAATGAATGTATTTTATTTTCTACTAATGTGTCCTCTGAGTGTCTGGTACAATGTGTTACAATGGTGGGAGCACCTGAGCAATATTTTGAGTTATGGATACTGACCTGAAGAGAATCTTGAATCTAGGGTAACTTTTCTCTGGACTCCTGAGTACTTTATATACAGTTCTAAATGTGTGATTCTGTGTTCTGTAATCCTGTGATTAAATTCATTTTACAGATGAAAAAAATGAATTTCAGAGCAGTATGGGGAATTGTTCATATCTATAAAAGATGGGAGACCAAGAATTCAAAGTGAATCCAAATCCAGTACCCTCAACATTTTACCATGCTCCATTTCTTACTATATGTCATCATATTCTCTATATTAGAATTATCATAATGGGATATTTCTTGTAATTGATTTGTACAACACTTCATGAAAAGAGCAAAATAAAGTCAGAACATGCCAAAATTCTGCAGCCAGTTGTGCCACTATATTGCTTTATGAACTTGAGGAAGCCACTCCTTGCTTGGATTTCCTCATCTAGCATATCAAGGTGTTGGAACAGACCATCAATGAAGAGCCTTTTTTGATGCTATACTTCTATATTCCTCCTCTAAGGAGTCTCTTCTGTCATGCATAATGTCTCAGTGGCCATTAAAAAGAAAATATGTTTGGCTTTGTTCTTTACTAACCTCAATATTTAATGAAATGATAGTTTCAAATACAGCATGCTGTCCCTTTTACCATCTCTAGTTGACACCCAGAATATTCAAATAAGCTACAGATATGAAGTTTTTTATGTCCCCTCCATGAGATCTTCCCTCATTCAAGGAAACTAATTGCTTAATGGTACATAAAAACAGCAGTATGAGATTATTCTATCACTTGGGTCTTGTGCCCAGTGATGACAAAATCCACTGAGAACAGAGATACTTTTATAAGAATAGAAGAAACAAACATTAAGCATTGGATTTGTATGGGCATGAGTGGGGCCCCTTCTTCCCCCACAAGTAAAAGAAAATAGCTTCAGGATAGTTTTTTTTTTTTCAGATAACACCAGGGACCAGTATCCTCAATTCTGTTCATGTGGTTAATGCATTTCAAATTAAGATCTTGTGAATTTCCAACCTTCTTTGCCAAATTCCTATTCAATGCTCATCCTTATAAGAGGACATTTCCCCAGTTTAGGAGACAGAAACAAAGTCAGGCTATTCAATTCAACTAATTCCAATAATTCCATATGTGGGGGAATTTTCTAGGTGTCAAGAATGTCAAGGCAAAAACAAAACAATGTTAGCCTTTGATAGGTCTCAACTGTCCACTATGATGTGACTTAAGGAACAGAAGATTCTGGAAGGGCAAGACAGACTCTTTACAAATTATACTTTCATTTTGCAGAGGTAGTCTGTAGCCCAAAGAGCACTATTTTCAGTAATTGTGTTCCTTGGTCTTTATTTAAGCACTGAAATTTTATAGATGCCATTAGGTCTAATTTTCTAGATATATTTAGTACTTTTGATTAAAGTAATTATTAAATTATTTTTTCAGATTTGTGTAACCTTAGATATTATCTAGTACAATATACATTTCACAAATGAGCAAAATGAGTCAAGTTTCTGACATTATAAATTTTCACAATATAAGTAAACTGGAAAAAAAATCCCTCCAGAACTAAGGTACGGACTTATTAAAACTACCAGATACAAGCCAAGGTCTGAATATTTCAGTTTTTTCTAATATACATAGTATATATGTATATGTATATGAATCTTACACATACAAACATGTACATAAACACATACACACTTCAGTCTTCTAAAAAATATGATGCCTTGCATATCTTCATGCTAAGAATGAAACAGCTCAGGAGCCAATATAGAATGCTAAATAGTTTCAAATCTATAAACACAGAGTTTTAGACTTAGAAGAGCACCTAGGGACCATCAAGCCCTAACAATACTTGAAAATGCTTCAGTGTTTCAATACAATTAAAAGTTGGTTATCCAATTTCAACCTGAAGACCTATAGTGAAGGGGAAAAAACTATTTCTCAGAGCAGAATTATTTTGGAAAGTTTTTTCTTGAGTTAAAGTTGCTTCTATCATTTGCCACTTCTACCCCAATACTAGTTCTGCCATCTGGAACCAAGCTAAAATCTAAATCTTTTTCTATATATCCATTGCCTTTCAAGTATTTGCAAAATGTAATTGAATCTTCTGATAAATTCCTAGTTTCTTCAGATGATTCTCAAATAATATACCCATTTCCTACGTTTAATCTATCTTTTTTGTATAAGAGAATTCATGTTGGAGTTTTGAGTAAATGATGTAAACTGTATTTCTCTTTTAGATATAGATAAGATAATATTAACAAATAGAATATTCACTCAAGTATAGGAAACATATGGTATATCCCCACCAGCTTCATGAAGGGTTACCTCTATCTTTTCTTCCAACTCTAAAGTAACTTGTGGGTTTTGCTGGTCTTTTTCTCTACAACCATTATTAGCTTAATTCACACACACACATAATTAACAGTAAATAGCTTTCAAGAAGGGATATTTACGTCAGTGTTATAGGTAGAACAAACATATAAGAATTTCACCATGAGGTGTATTCTTCTCTTAAAACACTTTGGTCTCTGGGATTATAGTCTCAAAACTCAGTTCAGGTCCTATATAACATTGGTCACATTAAGTCATGTACAAACGTGTTATCAGTGCCAGATGTTTTGCTTCAGCTTGTGTTGACATGGGTCAAATAGATTGATCCCCAAATCTAGTTCCTTGCTCTTTGAGGCATTGATACTGAGTCAATTGCAATATCTGACCTATAACCCACACTCTGGAATTCTAGAATATTTACAAAGAATAAACTTTTAGATAATCCTTCTGATCCACATCAAAGAGATTTTAATTCTGGTCACTAAATCAGAACCTAAACTTCTGAAAAAAAAGTCTTTCCAGTTCTGTTTTTTTTCCTAGCCAGAAACCTGAAATTTCAATGGCTTAAAATCAATCCCTCCTGAGATGAATACAATGATAGGACAAACAAGCCCATTTCTTAGGCTTCTTCCGATTTGGGGTTCCTGTTGTGATCAAGTGAGGGATATTCAATAAAGTACCACATAGAAACAACAGAATAGATACATTGCATTTTGAAATGGAAGATTATGGCTTTGAGTTGTATATTGATAGTATGTCATGGAAAGGAAAGGTATGTCTCACAGCTGTGTTCTTGACATTGGGAAAATATAAAGACTGAAGCCTACTACAAATAAAACTGTTGGTTTTGTTCAAAAATAGGTATATGCAACATAAGATATACCATCATGTACACCACTATCATTTGTCAACATGGGGTAGGGATTAACTAGAGGAAAGCCTGGGACAAAGGTTAAACTGTCAGAGTCCTTAGTTAAAATACACGGAATCAGGCATAAAGGATAATACAAATGAAGAATAAATCTACTTAGATTATTGGCAAGCTTATTTTAAGCAACCAAAATAGAGTGTTGTAACCATAAAAGAACTTTAAATTTGGGACTTTTCTTCAATGGAAATTATTCTTAATAGGGAGTAGAGCACATTTAATGCAATTCGAATGAATTCCTGGATCATTGTCATTAGTATTAATGTTTTGTATAGGATGAAAAACTGCTGATTAATCTGATTCTTGGATTTTGTGGATTGAGTGAAATGAACATTGAACTTGGTCTCATACCTACTCGAAAAGAGCAAAGGAAAAATTGAGGGTCAACTTGAGTAATAAAGCCATACTATATGTTGTGTGTCCCATAGGTCATGGGAAGAAGAAAAGCTTGTCAAATAAAATAAGATTTCTACAAGAACCTAGCTCTTTTGTTATTAGGTTTCTAGGTGTAGAGATCATTTATAACCAGAGATGAAATCATAATTTTTGATGTGATAAAAGTTAATGGATGATTTTGCTTCTTTCAGAGATATTTTGACTAACAACTGTTATATATTAAAGAAAAATAAATTTAAGTCTTTATTTCGTGTATTTGGGAAATGCACTTGTAGAAACTGGCTTTAGAACAATTCTTTCTGAAAATATTACAGACTTGCAATCATCATTCTTGTATTTATGCAATATTACATTGTGTCCAGTGGGAACTACTCAATATATTTAAGATATTTTCTGGTGAATAATAATAAGCTGAATCATTGCAGAATTATATTTTCTGTGTTTGTATATTATTTATTTTTACAATAAAAACTATTTTTAAATAGCTTCAGATAATGCTAATGGTTTGAATATTTTTGTTGTAATTTAATGTTATCTGAAAATTGAAAAACCCATTCAATATTCAGCACCTGGCAATGAGAATATTAAACCTTAAACTTAAAGGAATGAAACTTAGGGGCAGCATTCCAGAAATAGATCACACAGTTAATCTGTTGGACAAAAAGCATATATTTCTGCTAGGTAAATCTTATAATTGCATACAATTTAGGGATCACAAACTAAAGTTTTATCTTTTTTTCACTTTTTTGTATGTACAATGTGAATGTCATATAAATGGATGAATAATTATTACTATCTTTCCTTGATCATTCTGTGTATGATTTCAAATAATGTTGGGAGAATAGAAGTTTCTTATGGTTTAAATTGGTCCATCCCTTCTTTTAAAATTAGTTTTTGTTCTTAATTTGTGGCATATGATGTTGTTGGAATAGTATTGTGATGGTTTCAGAAAAGACTGGAAAGACCTACATAAACTGATGCAGAGTGAAATAAGCAGAAGCAAGAGAATATTGTATACAGTAATAGCAATATTGTGGAATTGTCAACTGTGATAGGCTTAGCTATTCTCAATAATACAATGATCCAGGATAATTCTGAAGAACTTATGGCAAAGAATGCTCTCCACCTTCAGAGAAAGAACTGTTGGAATAAGCAGACAGAGCAAAGTATGTGGTTTTTCACCTAAGTTTATTCGAGTTTTTGTTTTGGAGGGGGTTGTTTTACATAATTATTCTCTTATAAAAATGAACTTGGAAATATGTTTAGCATGATAATACATATGTAACCCAGAACAAATTGCTTAATATCTCTGGGAAGGGGAAGGAAAGGAGGAGAGAAACAATTTAGATCATCTAAAATTAAAAAAAAATTTTTTTGGAAAATGTTATTTTGTAACTGGTAAAATAAAATATCTTTATAAGAATATTTCTGTTCTGTTGAGAATTTTTCCCCCACCAAAAAACCCCAAAATACATTTGATCTGTGTATCAAACAGGTTTCTCTTGATTTTATGTTTGAATGGAAATGAAGAAGGGCCTGAAGAGGTAGGAAAAAATTGTCATCAGTACAACATTATGGAATTTATCCTCTGTGGATATTAATATTGTACTGTGAAGACTGAAAAATATAATTTATTTTTCATATCATTAATCTTTGTAAATTGAAAGGGTTTATTTTTTTGATTATTAAATTCCAACTGCCAAGACAAACCCAGGAACTATGTGATCATAACCACAAAGCACTTTTCATACAAATTATGTCAGATCTAAACAATTAAAAAACATTAATAGCTCATGGGTAGGTCAAGCCAATATAAGAAAAATGACAATTCTATCTAAATAAATTTATTTTTTCAGTGCCATATCAAATTACCCAAAATTTATTTCAACGAGTTATAAAAAATAATAGCAAAATTAATCTGGAGGAACAAAAATCTAGAAAATCAAGTGAATTAATGGAAAAATATAAAGTAAGGTGATTTAGCTATATCTGATCCCAGACTATATTATAAAGAGACAACCACCAAGCAATCTGGTACTAGCTTAGAAATAGTGGTGGACCAATTGAATAGATTATGAACTCAACACACAGTGGTAAATGACCATAGTAACCTAGTGTTTGACAGACCCCAAAATCCAAGCTTTAAGAAGAACTCATTATTTGACAAAAATTGTAAGAGGGAAAATTGGAAAGAGAAGAATTTAGGCATAAATAGGACATAGAAAACATTAATAGATATAAAATAGATAACTTTGACTATATTAAATTTAAAAAAAAGTTTCACGCAAACAAAATCAGTGCAAAAAAGAGTAAAAGGTAAACAATAAAAGGGTAGGGATCATTATATTAAGTGTCTCTGGCAAAGGTTTAATTTCTCACATAGAGAACAGAATCAAATTTATAAGACTATAAAGCATCCAATTGACAAATGGTCAAAGTATATGAACAAGCATTTCTTAGATGAAGAAATTAAAACTATATTTAGATATATGAAAAATACTCCAAATATCTACTAAATAAATACAAATTAAAGAAACCAGAGCACAACTTCATACCTATCATGCTTGCTAACTGAAAAATAAACAAAAGGATAAATGTTGAACGGGATATGGGGAAATTGGCACACAAATACATTGTTCCAGGAGCTGTGAACTGAGACAACCATTCTGGGGGGGGGGGATTTGGAACCATGCCCCAAAAACCATAAAACTGTGCATACTCTTTACCCCAGCAATACCACTACTAGTTCTGTATCACAGAGAGATTACAGATAGGGGGTAAAGAGTCCAACTATAGAAAAGCATTTACAGTAGCACTTTTTGTGGTGTTAAAGAACTAGAAACTGAAGGGATGCCCATAATTTGGGGAATAGCTGAGCAAGTTGTAGTATATGTTTGTTATGGAATTCTATTTTGCCATAAGAAACGATGAACAAGAAGATCACCAAAAAGCCTAGAAAACCTTTTATGAAGTGATGCAAAATGAAATGAACATACAAGAATGTTGGATACAGTAAGAATTATAGTATATGACAATCAACTGTGAGGAACAACTATTATCAACAAGTGAAGGATCCTAGACAAGTCCAAGGGACATATGATGAAAAAGGATATCCCCTGCTATAGAACAGCAGGTGTCTCAATGCAGACTGAAGCTCATCATTAATCCCTTTATTTCCTCCATGAAGTTTTCCCAAGTGTAAGCAATCTGTTTTTTGTTTAATAATATGACAAACATAGAAATATGTATTCTATGTTAATATATGCACAAACTAGATAGAATTGTTTTAATTTCAAAGTAAATAATATTTTAAGGAAGGGTTGGAACAAAAAAGAATCAGAATTCACTTATTATAGTAAAGGTTTCTCACGTGGCCCATAATACAAGCCATAAATTAGTAATGACAAAAATTACATTTAACAAATTTCTATTCACACTTTTTTCAAAATATCTTTAAGTGTAATACTTAGTTTGTTTTTAATCTGTGACATCAGTTGGGTAGATATAGCTATATTGGCTTCTAAGTAAAGTTACCCAGTGGCAGGGCCACGCCATGAATATGAGCACAAATCTTATGAACCCAAGCGACACTCCCTCCAAAGTCATACCACTGTATTCTCTTCTTCCTTTTATCACTAGATTGAAATATAATCTCACTGAACAAGTAGTGAACTTTCTAAGCCTCAGTTTTCATTTCTGCAAAATTATATTGAACTTCATCTACTTAATGCACATGGTGAGATGAAAGTCAGATAAATGCAGTCAATGAGAAAGCAACTTGAAAAGTATAAAATCCAGAGCCATACCATATAACTATTTTAAAGCCATATCTTCAAATCTCAAAATTTGAGACTACTACAAATTTAAGAAGAGGCAAGTTTCATGCTTAATTTGAAGAATATAAATAATTATGTAGTATTTGTTAAAATTTATGGCATTGGAGCCAATTTAAGAAAGCATAAAATATTACCAATGACTTCCTAGATTTTGCCTCTAAAATCTATAACGTAGAACTGTCAGACTCCATCAGGTTCTTTAAGTACAAGATCCAATTATAAAGCACATCAATCAGGAATAATGCATGCCACATTTGTAAAGTATAGGTTTTAAAAATGTGAGGACAATAGCAAGTAATCTGTATAACAAAAATAGCTTATTTTAATTTATATACCTGAAGACATAATTCTCTACCAAGGGGAGATTAAACATCTTCTAATTGCAGAGAGAATTGTCTTGGGGGTGGAGGGGCAGCAGGTTAAGTTGGCTGAGGTTTATAGACAACAAGCAGATATCCCAGGGGGTAGTCATATGAGTGATCACAGAATTCCCTTCCAACCATTTCTTTAAACCAGTAGGGACTAGAAAAGACCACATTCTTGTGCTTAACTCCAGAACTGAAAAAGAGGACTTATAAGTGGGGAAAAGGAACAATTATAGAATAGAATTAATTATTTAATGAAACAGGATAATTTTAATTTTCTCATTATCCTCTTCAGGGCTCTTTTATTCTCAAAGAACATGCCAGTATGGATCATAGAGGGTAAAAAAAGTTAATGTTTTTAAGCAAGGTCTTATCAGACCTTCCAAATTCCACACCAAATGCAAAAATCTTCAGAATAGGTGAAATCCAAAAATAATGCAATTTCCAAAGATGTTCCTGAAAAGAGTATGAAAACATTTATAATTTCAAAGCAGATGTAACACATGCAAATGCTAGGACAATAGTCCCATGCTGATTTTGCTGGTGAAGCTATAATAAACTTTTGTGCTGCTTTTTTGAAGCAGCCTGTACAAACAGAGACAGCAAATTACAAATGAATCTGAATTGGTTAAGTAGGATACTTTTTTTTGTTATTTTCCTTGAACATATTGCTAGCCAAAATTGTTCTGAGAAACATCTGGCATCATTCCAAACGTGTTTATTAAAATAAAAGATTATGCAGAAAATAAAAGATAATCTAGCAAAGAGGATATACAAACAGTTGGTCTAGAGACACTACTCCTTATTAACTGCCTTCCTCAATTTTGATAGTGAATTGAGTGAGAAGAAAATAGAAATAGGTTCATGTATATTTTGGAAAGTTAAGAATTACCATGTAAAGTGACCATGGCTATGTTTGATTATTTAATGGAAATTGCAGAAATTTATACTGATGTTGTATGCCTTCTTGACAAAGCACTCTGATGTGAGATCCAGACCTGTAGAACTCTAAGATCTGCTTAAATATTTAATAGATGTGGAATCTAGCCTGGCTACATGGCCATAATTTGGACTCAGTCATCTACAAAGCTTGGGCCTCAATCATGTGCATTGATTGAGAGCTGAAAGAGACCTTCAGAGTCAGCTTATTTGATCGATGAAGATACTGAGGTCCAGAAAATGTAAGTGTGTTGATCAAGGTCACAGAGAAAATGAATTGTAGAACCATAGTTCAAACTTTTTTATGGAATACAAATTGAGTACAACATTTGGAGTTTGGAGAAAGAAGGAAGGGAGACAGGTAGCTCTATTGGGAAATTTAGTTATCAGGAAACTACCTATATCTCTCCCCAAATAGCGGGCAAAAAAATGACTTCTTTATTTTTATCCATGATTTTTATGTACATATTTTGTAATGTATACCTTATTGTATGAGGAACAATTTTGTAAATGACTTCTTAGGGCTATAGGAATACTTGGGAAGCATGGATGCTATCCAAAGGAGTCCAGATGGTCAAAGAGAAAATTCTTAACTATGGATCTGAGTATGATATATGATAAGCATATACTGGTCACATTGGCAAAATGTGTGAACTTGAAACTTCACTCTGGAATGGGAAAAGTGTGGGGAGAGAATAGCTAAGACCTTAAATGTAAAGCTGAGCCTCACATTTACAAGCAAAAAAAAAAGAGCTGATAGAAGCTTATTCCTGCTCTAATTATGTTCAGGAAAAAAGAATTGAGTAGTTGGGGATGATGTCAGTAAGAAGCCCATCTACCCAGCAGTCTGAATTTCCCTTTATCATTGTTGTTTATATCTTCTTTCCAATTAAAATCCTGATTATCAACCTGTAATTCTCCTGAGATAGATCACCACTCCCTTGTTCCTTTCTTAGTTCCGTTGCTAGGAGCATTAGAGCATCTACAGAAGCAAGAACACATATTCTTAACATACAGCATATGGAATTCAAATGTAGTCTCCATTTAAGCCATTACCCAGGCTTCTAAAAAACTGCATGATCTCCATAGGTCAAATTCAGACCAATTCAAAAAGGTTTGTATTGCATGTTGACTACTTGAAAATCATTAGGGTAAGCACTGGGGATACCAAGATACAAAGAAAAACAGTAGATTTTGATGTAGTTTGATGTAAATTAAATTACTGGAATGAAGCTCCATGGAAATTTTCTATTTCTCTCAGCCATATCTTCATGATCCTGGAAACTAATCCACCTGGGCCTACTACTGTGTATCTTTTAGCAGTTCTAATTACCTTATAATATGTTTTGGCATTCTGATTACTCCTTACCAGTTTGTTTTCTCTCCAGGAAAATGTATTTCTGTAACAGGAATATTTTCTTTACCTTTTCCCCAATCCATAAATATTTACATTTGTGAAAACTGATTTTTATAGGCTATATTAATTTCTATTTAACGGTCTGAATTAGAGATGATTTTGTGTATTCCTTTACCTGGGTTCTAGATAAGAAACTGCTTTTTACATTTGTTTTGCCTCTAGGACTTTTGAGAAATATTCTCAACCAAATTTGTTTAATAAATGAAAGGGACATGTCTATATATCTCCCATCACAAGGGGATAGGGAAGAGTGGACAGCTTGATGGATCATAACATAATTAGCTATTTACCAAATAAGAGATATCTAGGAATGGTCAAGGGAGGGACTGAATAATGAGCTAATAAAACTCAATTTGTATATCTGCCCAAGAAACATTTAGGGTCTTTGTTCATTTAGAGGACCTATCATTCTGTTGGTTATTATGCTAGCCTAATCAATGTTTTAATCCTTACCTAAAATCAGGTTCTCAAAACAATTTAAATTATAACAAGGTTTATTTATAGGATACATAAAATTCTACAGGGAAATCAAATTTCATTCCAACATTCCTTCACTCATTTACTAATATTTTCATGTAAATTAGATATAATATTCCTACCAGGCTCTCTGATAGGACTTTATATGTCACTAGAGGTAATATTCTGTTATTGTATTAAGTTTTTAGCAAGAAGTGCTCATAATGCTGAAACCACATTGGAGACATACACATAAATATCCTTACCATGTTTTAATAAACCAATCAAAGAGCAAATATTTTTTAACATTTATAGGATCAACACTCTCTAGAAAAAATAAGGGAAACAAATAGTTAGATGTAGTTGCTCCCATTACATCATATATTATCCTTTTAAAGCTTCCATACTTCAGTCTCTTTATTTGTAAAAGTGAAAATGGCATTCGATAAAGGAAGAAATATGAAACAATAATTTAAAAAATCATCATTTATCCAGTCATAATTTTATTTCCTTAATGTACTTCATTGTACTGTTATTATCACAGTCAAGTTGAACATATGTCTCAAATTCAGATAGTCCTTTTTTAAAAACCTGGCTAGCCTCATTAACCTATCTATTCTTGCTCCATCACAACACCTGCTGGGATGCTGTTGCCCATTAAGACGGCTCTGATGTTGAATAAAATACTCCCTCAGACCTGGTCTATCATAAGGGGAGCAGCTGTATTCTATATTTATCTCCTAAAAACATCCTGCAGTGGTCAGAGTAGAAGGAGAAGAGTATAATATCGTATCTCTTCTAATCCTTCTGAATTTATTGCCAAACACCTTCTCTCTGCTCTATCTTCCCCCTAACTGCTTTATTTATGTTTCCCACAATTGCTGATTTATCACCTTTTGAATTTATATGTATTAGCCAATGTGCTTACATATGGCAGAAAAGAGCTCTTAATAATCATTATTAGCAGGAATGATTTCACAGTTCCTCAGTAGGGAGCGGACATGATTGTGAAGTTGACATTTTAAAACTTTAATGTATAAATTTCAGAGGTGACTGACTAATCACCAAGACAGAGTGGTATTGACTTTGTCAAGATTTTCCTCATCTATTCATATGGAAATTCTTAGATTTTTCAAGGAAAGTTGCTGGGTTGAAATGAATATTTTAAAATAAAATATAAAAAAGGTTAAGTATTTATTCACAAATTTTAAGCCCAGACTCTGATTATATGATCTGCCCAGAACAATATACTGCACATGGTAAATACTGAATAAATGTGTGTTGAATGAAAGAGTAATAATAAGTATGCCTATACTGAGCATTATTAAAGATGAATCCTGAACCTCACCTATCTCAGTCATGCTATTAATAAGAGGGAATGATTATGACTTTGCACAAAAGTATTAAATGGACAGAATGCAACCAGTAGTGAAGACCCTCAGCAGGATACAATACTCAATGAACAAAAATAATTAATTAAAATAGGAAATTAAAAGATGGAATGCTTCCTTCCTTCAGTAGTTATACCTATGTGAATATCTTTTTAATTCTTATCTGATGTGGACTTGCCTTAAAAATCTGATTAGTAGCATATTTTGCACCTCTTTTGTAATGTGCAAAATTACTAGTTAAGGCTCTTGATGCCATCATCCCTTTCACCTTTCAACATGGGTCAGTATATGGATTTGAATATTGTGTGTGCCTGTATGTGTGTGTGTATAATCTCTTTTGACAATAAAACAAAGCCTAAGAAATCCTCATTAAAATATTTTAAACTAATTCCATTAGATATTAATTTTCAGTTGGAGGTAAGTGGAAATAAACACATTTTATGTATATTTATTTTTTTCAGAGCAATTTTATGGACCCTTTACGGGGGATCCAGGAGTCCTAGGTTAAAAATTTCAAGGTTAGTCCAATACTATACTAATTAGTTCATTTTTGCCTGCAAATACAGTAGGATAAAATGAAGGTTGAAAGCAGATGTTGCTGAACTTAAATTCAGAAATGACTAAAAACATCTTTTTTTATCCATGCTCCTTCCCTCATGTCACCCAAACTGCTTGACATCGTCAAAACTATTCAATCAACAAAAGAAAAACCACCTTTAAACTAATCATTTAAATTTCTCTATCCTTAAAACTTGATTGTTTAGAAAGAACCTATGATAAAGGATATATGCAATAATTGATAAAAGGAATAGGAAATAATTGAAAACTAATAAAGGCACTTAAAGGGTTTCAGAAACCTGAAAGTAAGTGGTACATATCTCAGTGCCTATATCTTCTTATTAAAGCAGGAAGAACCAATCGCAAATATCAAACTCTTGCCAAGATAAAGATGGCAGTCATAGGAGGTTGATCCTTTTATTTGAAAACATATAAAAAGTTGATCTCAAGGGGAAAAAAACACCTGAAAAGATTTACATAAAGTCAGGCAAAGTGGAATGGACACAACCAGGAGAATGCGGTACAAAGTAACACCAATAGAGTATAATGATCAACTGTGAACAATTTAACTATCATTAACAAGGCAAAGATATAGGATAACACCAAAGGAAATATGACTAAAAGGGTTATATTCACAGAAGAAGCGATGATGGAGAAGGAGGAGGAAGAAGAGGAGAGGAAGAATGAGGAGGAGGAAGAGAAGGAGATGGAGGAGAAGAAAGGGGAGAAGGGGAAGAAGGAGGAAGAGGAGAAGGAGAATGAAGGAAGGAGATGAAGAAGGAAGAAGAAGAAAGGAGATGGATGAAGATATAGATGGAGTCCAAATGGAGATTGAAGCATACCTTTCTTCATTTTATTTCCTTCATGAATTTTTTCTTTACTATAGTAATATATGTCTTTTTTCACAATTTAATGAACATGGAAATGTGAATAGTATGATAATATGTATAATCTTTATCATATTACCTGCCTTTTGGGGAAAGGAAGAGGTATGGAAGGCAAGGGGAGAACATGGACTCCAAAATGTCAGAAATCAAGCATTAAAAATTATATCGACCTAATATGTAGTTGTACATTTCTTCATAGGGATCTTTTGCTTAGAAAAAAAACAACATAAAACTCCAGATATTATATACAAGCTATTATTCACTTTTGCAAAGAATTGTTTACTTTGAAAAACTGGATTTGGTTTTAATTCATCACAATGTTCTTTTTTACACACTCTTCATATTCCCACATCTGTTCACCCATTATCATCATCATCATCATTACCTTTATCATTTCTATAACACATTAAGCTGTGTAATTCCTTTACATGTTTCTCATTTGATGTTCACAATAACCCTATGAGACTTGTATTAATCTTATTTTCTCCATTTTCAAAGTGAAGAAATTGAGGATGAAAGATGTTAAGTGACTTGCCCAGAATCACATATAGCTGGGACATGTCTGAAGAAAGATTTTAATTTAGCTCTTTCTGACTCCAAGTCCAGTTCTCTACTTACTACACCATCTACTCCCTCTTCATCATTTGGATGAACATTTCATTCAGCAGCCTTATACTTTGAATTGAATGAAGGCTCCAATTATAGTACTGAAAATGAATCATCTTCTGGAGGCCCATTACTACGAAGGAGTAGTTTCATGTAATCAAATCTTTTTTTGGGCCTGTGGGTGCAAATCCCACAAAATTATTTCAAGAGATATTTCCCAGTAAATCTTTGATCAGCTTAACTGGATGAAGATGAAAATCATCCTCAGAATAATTTCATTTCAAGGAATATGATGGAGTAGGGTGTGAAGTTTTCTTTCTCTCCTAAACCCCTCCCCCAAACAACCAAAAATAACTTCACAAAATCAAAGCTAAAAGCAGCAAAAACAGACAAGAGTTCTGAGGGAATTTGAATAGGCTTGAGAAACTAGGGAAGGTTTCTGATTTCCCTGGCTTCACTTCCACTGCTATAGGCCCTAAAAGCAGGAATAGAGCCAACTGAGTATAGAATCAACAAGATAAAACCAGGGGCAGGATTAGCAACCTCATTTGTTTGCTAGACCTGATGCTTTCACCCCATAGGATACCAGTGTAATCATCAGGCAGAGAGCCCTGGGAGCAGGTGGGTCTGCTGTAGCCTTTGCTCTTAATGCTGGAGACTAAAGAGAGGACACCATAGGGTCTCCAGGCACTGGTCCTGAAGGTAGGAGTTCAATGCATACACAGGATTTTGGAGGCCCTCAAATATAGACTGGGTACCTGTTCTGTCTCAGGCTAGGGCAGTAGAAGATGAGGAGTGAAAAGGAGCACTCAGCAGTGAGTGGCTTCAGAGGGACTGGGACTCCATTAGCTACAGTCACTCCTAGAAGAATGGAGTCTCTTATTGTTCCCATATGGGGAGGTGGATTGGCTGTTTGCAGTAGCAGAGGCGAAACTGCCTAAGGGCACTTGTTGAAATACCTGAGGTCATCTAAAGACTGGGGCTTGAGTGAGAACCCAGAATTATGTCAGTCCCTGAATTATAAAAACTAGAATAACTAGATAGGACCTCAGTAAAAAGAAACAAAAAATATTCTGAAACCTGAGATAACATACCTCAGCACAAGAACTCTGGGAGTTCAGTAAAAAGCCAATAATTAAAACTATTGGCCTGGAAGATAACATTTAATAAGTAAACAAACAAATAAATAAGCAATCAAAGGACAATAACCAAACTATTGATACCTGCTATTGAGGTAGAGAAAACCTTTGACTCAAATTCAGAGGATGGAAAAAAAAAACTATTTCAAAAACAGCAGAGAAATAAGATAAATGACCAGAAGCTCAAAAAAGAACTTTTGGAAGAGCTTAAGAAAGACCTTAAAAACAAATTGAGAGAGGTGGAGGAAAAGTTTGAAAAAAAAAATAAAAGCAATACAATGTAATCAAGAAAATTATGAAAGATCGCCCAAATGGGAAAAAAAAGAGATCCTGAATCTCATAGAATAAAATAATGCATTGAGAAAAAGAATTGGACAAGGGGAAGCTAATGATTTCTTAAGATAATGAGAAATGAAGTAAAAGAAAAAGAACTAAATTAATAGAAGAGAATATGAAACAATTTATTGCAAAAACAACTGACAGAAAATAAAGATTAGGCAATATAAGAATAGTTGGGGAGCCAAGATGGAGGAATAACTAGGGCAGCAGCTTGCTGTTTCACCACAAAAATCCTCTCCAACCAAGAATAAAATATC
The DNA here is from genome assembly GCF_016433145.1 of Gracilinanus agilis. Taxonomy (NCBI): domain Eukaryota; kingdom Metazoa; phylum Chordata; class Mammalia; order Didelphimorphia; family Didelphidae; genus Gracilinanus; species Gracilinanus agilis. The sequence continues at coordinate 100,722,645 of NC_058131.1, forward strand.
ACCACAAAACAAATACAAGAGTGAAAAAACCAACAAAGAGAAAGAGGAAAACAATCTTCAAAAAAAGAAAAACCCAAAAGGTAGGCAGAGATCATCTGGGGGACTGAGGTAAGAGGGGAGTGGAGCTAGCAGGGGTCATAGCAGTGAGTGAAGAACAAGCCAAGAGCAAACCACACCCTCTTCAACCCACATATCTGCTCTCACTGATGGGCCTAAAATTAACTTCCAGCCCCAAATGGTTCCTAGCTTCCTTATCTCCCCCCTATGATAAGCCTAAAATGTTTCCCAGCACTGTCTTCCTTATCTCCCCCTTGATGGATAGTTACCAGATGCTTCCTGAACCCCTGACCCTGAAACCCCCTTAATGGATAGTTACCAGATGCTTCCTAACATCCCCCTTGATGACGTATGTTCCAACCCCCTTCCCCAGAAACCCTATAAAAACCTTTGGCTAAAGAAACCAAGGGGTCAGTCAGGCAAACCTCTCTGCCTGCTGATGCTAGCATATTTGCTAGTCAATAAATGAGCCTCTTCTTGTGTAATGCATTGTCAGTGTGATTCCTCCAGCCATGATTGAATCTGGGTATTAAAATTTGGGTCCAACATCACAGGCTCCAAACTTAAGTCTAAACTAAGTCAGACCCTGAGATCCTGCTGGGCAAAAAGAAGTCTAAGCCAACTAACACCTGTTGAAATCACAAACCTGTGGTGAAGTTTGGAGTCCCACCCCAAGGCAATCTGGGATGAAGGGGGCCAATCCACCTGGGCCCAGAGCAAAGCCAGGAATCCTAGTCTGGGGGTGAGGACACAGTTCTCAGGGGGAGCCTACCCAGGACCTTTTTGCCCAAAACTAAGAGTGGAGCTCTAGGACAGGAAAATCTAGGGTGTGCCTGATTGAATCAAGAACACCTTGAGACCAAAAATATAAGCCTAAGCCTGGGGCTAGAATCTGATCAGCACCTGACCTGATCACCTTCAGACTGAGATCAAAAGCTTACACCCAAGCCTGAGGAAAGTCTTTTGGTAGAGAAGAAAGACATAAAATGATACAGACCTTGACCTCAAGGAGCTCCCTATCAATGGAGAAAATATAGACATGTATTATTACATAAATTAAAGATACAAAAGAAATATAAGGTAAATGTGAAAGATATGACACTACTATCTAGAGAGCATCAGAAAAGATTTAGTGTTTAAGGATATGGTACTTACAATGATTCCTAATTAAAACTAGGTATTTTAAGAGGCTGATGACAGTAGTCAATGTATTAAAAGCAGAGTAGACACTGGCATAAATGGTTGATTTCCTGAAATTTATTTTTAAAGTATGTCAACAAATGAACAAAACATTGTACTCAGTTTGAACTGTTACATTTATGCATTAAGCTCACTAGATTTCTTTGTCCTATCTAATTAAGCTAATTAAGCATAAAGGTGTGAATAGCCATTGAATAATTCACTTAAAGGTGAGATAAAAGGAGTGGTAGAAGGTCTCTCTTAGACTGCCTTAATAGCATTTATTTTCTCAACATTAAAACATAATAATTAATATAAGAGTATTGCACAAACTTAATATTGCCATTTTTATAATTTTGTAATTAATTAATATATTCATTTTCAATCTTCCTTTTATTGAAAATGTGCTCTTGGTCCTATGAAAGTGATGAACTTTCATTGACTGAGAAACTTATAACTTATATGATTCTGTGTTTCAATGATTAATGGAGTGTTTTTTTTTGTTTGATTTTGTTCAAACTTATAATGTTATTTATTGGGCAAAGTTCCAGTGTGGAGATACAGTCCTGTATAAGCAACTCCTATGAACAAAATTTCATAATTTTAAAGAATTTCTTGGGAAACTAATTGATTATTAAAGAACCATAGAATTTTGGAATTTAAAAGTCAAAGTAACAAGCATTTATTTAAGCATTTACTCTGTTCCAAGAACTTTACTAAACTTTGGAAACACAAAGAAACACAAAACTATAGTCACTGTCCTCACAGATCTTATACTCTAATAGGAAGATAGCATATAAAAATTATTAGATGAAAGATGGATGAAATGGCTAACCCTCTACTTTAGAGGAAAAAAAATTCTTGGCAGTTGGAAAGAAGATGGGTTAAACTAAGGAGAGATGAGACAGAGACACTAGTGAGAAAGAAATACGATGATCCAAAGTGGTAAAAGACAAGGGTTTGAAAAAGAACTATAGATATTGTAAGAGAAAGATGTATATGTATATGAGAGCTTTTTGGGAAATCAAAAACAAGAATTGACAATTAATTGCATATGATTCACTCCATATCCTATATTTGCCTTTCTTTGTGTCTCCATTGTTAATCTAAATGGCTTAAATGTATTTCTTCATTTCTTTATGTTGACTACTGAATGAATGACTAAAGGAATCCCTATTATAATATAGGCAATTTGGTTACTCAGCCTCTGATTGAAAAGCTACAAAAAAGAGAGGGAGTAATAATTTCTGAATAATTTCTCTTTACTTTAAAAAAAATTAATCCATATCTTCTGTTTTAGAATCAATACAAGTTTCAGTTCAAAAGCAGAAGAGCAGTAAGGGTTAGGTAATTGGAGTTAAGTGACTTGCCCAGGATCACATAGCTAGGTAATGCCCAAGGCCAGATTGAAACCCAGGTCCTCCTGACTCTTGGCCTGGCGCTCTGAGTCATCTAGTTGCCCTGCCCTACCATTTATCTTTTAAACAATTCTTATTTTTTAGGACATGAAACCTCATTTTCATTCTCTTTTTATTCTCCCCTTGGTACCAAGTTTTAGTTTTTTGTGCTATATAGGCTATTTAATCTTACATCAACATGATTGTCCTTCAAATATAGAACTCTATGTCACTAAGTAGTATCTTACTCTGATGGAAAATAACCAGTTCCTTTAACAGATTCTCCAGATGACATGGACTCTGGTGCATTTACTCGTCTTCTTGCATGCCTTTAGACATGTTTTACTTAGCAGTGTCCTTCTTAATTATGTAACTCCAAACTTATTACAATACCCCAAATAAGAATAGAACTGGGAAAGTATTGCAGGACTGTCACCTCCTTATTCTTACAAACTCTTCTATCCTCACAATACAACCTGAGCTCACATTTGTTTGATTAGGGGTTGCTATATTTTTTTGTCCAGACTTTCATAAAATGGTTATACAAAAAGTACAGGGTACTTTTGTACCCTGGATGCTATAATTTGTCGGTTCCCTAGGGAAATCTAACTGGACTTGTAATGCCCTAAAACTTCCAGATTTTTTTTTAAAGATAAAGCATAGTATAAATATACATACCCCATCATGGACATTTTAAATTGATTTTTTTGGGCTCATAAAAGACTTTCTAAATACCACTTCTGAATTTTATCAAGTTAAATTCAACCAATGTTCTAACCTGACATGGTCATTTTAGATATTTACTTTATCATTCAATTTAATAACTACCCTTCCAACTTTAGGAAATATATAAATTTGATGAGCTTGCCAAATATGTCCAAAAGAAACTGGAAAAAAGAGATAAATCATAGGATTAAATAAAAATCTTTGAGCCATTTATTTTCCTGGGATATTATTACCAACTTGATATAAAAAGGCTAAGGCCTACTTTTGAGTTTTTTTATTCAACTACAATTGAAGCCCACTATTCATTTGTAAGACATATTTTAGCAAATGGTTCACTGAAGTCAAAATAAACTATGCCTACATTGTCCCTTTTACTAGTATACTATTACTCTATCACCAAATTCTACTAGTATAATATTTTTATTTTAAAATAATAACCAGGATGAAGATGTGTAGATTTTTTTCTGTCATTATTTCCTTTTGTAAATCAACCTCTCAATCAATAAGCATTTATTAAGGTTTTAATATGTGCCAGTCACTTACTCTCATCCAAAGTGGCTCAAATTGGTAATAACATACACATAGTTGTGTAGGTGGGAAGTAGAATAAAAGGAGGGGGGCAGATAGAAGGGAGGGCAAATTGGGGGAGGCAGTAGTCAGACACAAAGCACTTCAGGAGGGACATGGTGAAAGGAGACAGAGAAAGATTACAAGAGAGGAAGATAGGATGCAGAGAAATAGAAAACTAACTGTGAAAAAAAGTTTAAAGGAAAATTTCTCTGATAAAGGCCCAATTTCTCAAATATATAGAGAACTGAGTCAGATTTATATGAATATGAGTTATTCCCCAAATGATAAAGTCAAAGATATGGACAGGCAGTTTTACAATGAAGAAATCAAAGCTATTTAGAGTCATATGACAAAGTTGTAAATCATTATTGATTAGAGAAATGCAAATTAAAACAACTCTGAGCTACCACTTTACACTTATCAGTTTAATTAGTATAATAACAACAAATGCTGGAGGGGTTGTGAGAAAATTTGGACACTAAGCACTGTTGGTGGAGTTGTGAACTGACATAAACTATTCCAGAGAGCAATTAAGAACTCTGTGTAAAGGGTTATAAAGCTATATACATCCTTTGACCCAACAATACTATCCTCTCAGTTTCAATTTCAAAGAATTTTTAAAAAAGACACTATGTGTACAAAATTATTTATAGACTCTTTTAGTTGTGGAAAAGAATTAGAAACTTTAGAAATTAGAAAATTAGAAAATTAGAAAGGGATGCCCATAATCTGGGGAATGGCTGAACAAGTTGTGGTATATGATTCAGAGAAAATACTATTATATTAAAACAATTGATGAGTAGGATATTTCATAAAAATGCCAAAATCTTATATGAACCCATGTGATATGAAGTGAGAAGTATCAATATAACATTTTACATAGAAACAGTAATATGTATACAGTGAGAAAGACTTAGGTACTCTGAGTAATACAGTGATTGACTTATAATGAAGAATGCTGTTATCCTCCAGGAAAAGGACTGATGGAGTATGAATACAGATGGATGCATTCTTTTTTTTTTAATTTATTTTTCTTGTTTTTGTTTTGTTTTGTTTTCTTTCACAACATGACAAATCTGGAAATATATTTTGCATAATTGCATATATATATATATATAATCTGTATCAAATTACTTTCCCTCTCAATGAGGGTGGAAGCTATGGAGGGAGGGAGAGAACTTGGAACTCCAAATTTAAAAAAAAGTGTTAAATAATTTTTACATGTACTTAGGAAAAATAAAATATTTTTAAAAATAAAATGTCTTTTGTAACCATTTCTTGACATATCTGAACAAATCACTTCATTCACTCATTCTCTTACAAAAAATATCCAACACATCTATCCTCTGTGGGTTTTTTCTCCTCTCTTTTCTCCTTTCTCCCTTCTACCCTTTTCTTACTTTTCTCAGACTTGGATATCAGACTTATGAATTCATCAGAACATAAAATTACGAATAATGAAATTCTCTAATAATTCAGATCAACATTTCTTTACAAATAATAATTTTGGTGAGCCAGTTAGCATTGAGAAATTGAGTTATCAGGGGTCATACCACCAGCATAATTCAAAATGTTTATTAGAATGGGAGTCTTTCTAAATCTGGGGCCAGCTTTCTATATGCCATGCAATGCTGTGTCTCATATATCTTTAATCAGAAGAAAGGCTGTACTTTTGCAATTAATAATATTCCTTTGGTCTGTAGGTATGACCTGTTAGTAATTCCTTATGATAATAATTGAAAGGTCTTATTATTTTTCTCCCCTGGGCCTTTATTACATGTGATGAGGTATAGGTTAAACCTGTTCCAAAAAAGAGTTTAAACCAACTGTATCTTTCTATTGTTAAAAAGCTTAGTGGGCATCATATTAAAAAGACATTCTGTGTTTTCCCCTCTGTTTCTTTCTCGCAAGCAGAAGTTACACTTCTAGATAATTGCCAGAGATTCAGAGCCTGTCATTCTAAAAGTCTGAGTGGGATTCATTAAACATCAGTTTAATATGAAATGGGAAGCAAATACTGCCTGTGTAGATTGGCTGCCAGTGGGTAGGAATGAATGAGTGGTAATGAAAATTAATGTCTAGGGGAAATCTATTTCAATTTCCTATGGAAATTTGCTATAACTGCTATGTGCATTAATGAATTTAAAACATTTTTATTGTTCAAAAAGTATATAATATGGTATTTTGGTTGCATCAGATGATCTATCCCTTCCTTAATTGCATAGATCTGTGTATTTGCTATACATTAATGGTTTTCAAAGGGTATTTTCTAATGTGGTGAGTCAATATGATATTTAGTTATGAATCTTATTAAATTTTCATAATCTGAAAATGTGTCCATGTTCTCTTTTACTAAAGAATTTATGTCTATTAGTTTTAAGTTTTGGAGTTTTTGTTGTTAATTTTTAATAGGACCATGCCATAGTTCCTATAAAAATACATTAGGTCATTATTTCTACAATGAATGTCTCATTTTCATTTTGTTCATTTGGATAAAGTATGCTCTAATTATCAATCAAACTCTGAGTTGTCAAAACATACATTGGTCTTTTGTGGATGCCAGTCTAAAGTATATGTTGTACCACTTTAAAAATGAAACAGATATGTACAACATTCTGCATGAGTTATAAGAGCCGAACTAATTGAAAAAGAGTGAAATTTGGACTTGATGTTAGTAAACCTTAGATCTATAGAGAAACAGAATTGAGTGGCTTTGGGAAGGTAATGAGTTCAGTTTCACTAGAAATCCTCAAGGAAAGGTTAAGTGACTTGTTGAGAATATTGTGCAAGTGATACTGTTTCAGATATGAGATTATGAGTCCCAAGTTCCCTCTTCTATTGATACATCATTTGATTCTATGAACATCTAGGCTTCTCTTTCCTGGTCTCTTTTTTGCTTATTCTGTCTTAATTTCTTTATTTACCCCCCCCCTCTCTCTCTCTCTGTCTCTCTTTTAGTCTCTGTATCTTGGTGTATCTAACCATTGTCTGACTCTGTATTCCTGTCTCCGTGTCTCCGTCTTTGTGTCTGTCTCTCTCTTTCTGTCTCTTAAAGATTATTTATAGAAATCTATTTACACCAAATATTTTTTATTCTGTTAGTTTTACTCAACACAGATGTTTTCAAAGTAGTTTCTTATCCTTGTACAGATAGTCAAATTTCTTCATAAAGTTGTCCCATCATCTGATTTAATTAACATGACTCCATTTAATAAGTCAAATAAAGAACTCATTTCTCACATTTAAGAGTTCAAAGAGATTTTTATGTTTGAAAGTATTTTCCCTCCAAAACCTTATGAAGTAAGCATTCACGTGATCATTATCCTGATTTATATATGAAAAACCTTGAACCCAGAGAGGTTAGTTAGATGAATTGATTATGATCCTACAGATAGTGTCAGAGCCAGAATTTTAATGCAGACATCTTGATTCAGATTTCCACACTCTTTCTGTACTATGTGCTCTTCAATCAAGAATGATATTATTTAAACTGCTGACATCATTGTAATGCTTTACCTGCATTATCTCATTTCATCCTGAAATTGATTCTTGGTATTAATGATATTATTTGTCAATTATAACTTAGAGTTGAAGAAACTAAGGTCTGAGATAGGTTGTGACATTCATTATCACAGCACTATTGATGACTGGAGACAAGAATTCAATGTAGATTATTGTGATGAGAAGTCTTTTTCCACTGTTTCACTATCTCTTCAAGAACATGGATCTAGGTGCTAACCTGAGCTTGACAGGAACAAATATTTAATAATTTCACATGCAAAAAAAGACTCACTTAAAATTAGTATCAAATCATGTATACCTCAGAAAAATCCTGTTTAATAACAATACTTCAGTTAAAGACCTGAAAAAGGCCCTGGATACTGGTACCCTAATCTGGAAAATTCATTGCTTGGCTTGTTGAAATAAATAATTCCTAAGGGTACTTTCAGTTAAAAAACTTCTATCATTTTTCACAGACAATCCTGAAAATACATAATGATGAATTAGCCTTTTTTTTCCTTTTCATGTTGTATCCTGGATTATCTGATTATTTTATTCTATAATAATAATTAAAAACAAAATAAAAAGAAACTTTAATCTGGAGGTCTAAGGAATGAAATATAGTGCAGAATTTAGCCAGAAGAGGGTTATAGAGTTCTGCTTATTTTATATGACCTCTGAATACCCTTCTGGTTGATCAATTAACAGTTTAACAAAAGTTAACCAAATTGTAAGGAAGTTTGAGAGGTAGGTTCTTTCATTTTATTTAGTTGTAGGTTTATGCTGTCTAGCTACACATAGTAAAAAAAGACTAATTTCTCCTTCTTGTCTTTGTTCCTTGAATCTGTGTTGTTTGATTCTTCTCATCACCGATGGAGAGAAATGTGTCCTTCTATGATTATACTTGCTTTCAGATCAATGGAAGATTTAACAGAAAGAGGATTTCTCAAGAGAAAGGAAACCAAATTGGAAGCAGCATTTCCCCAAACTAAAGTTATTCTTAGACTACATATTTAAAACAATAAGTGAACTGAGGATGATGATGAATAAAAATAACTACTATTAATGACAATGCATATTTATATAATGTGTTATAGTTTCCAAAGTCTGACATAAACATCAATTTCTTTGGATGCCCATTCCTAAGAAGATCCATTTGTTCTTTGCCAAAGAGCACAACACATGGCTAGTTTTGCTGCCAACTAATATTAGATTGGGCCGGAATTATAAAAATAAGAGCAATGATTACAATTCCCCATTAACTAATTAGAGACCTCCCTTGAGAGTGACCTATCCTACTCTAGACCTGATTGATCTCAAGCAGAAATATAATGTTAAGAAAGAGAAGGAGACCAGGTGAAATGAAGACAGTATTTCTTACATCTCTCAAAGTCACTATCCACTTCCTCTAACATATTTTTTTTCTCTTACATTCAACTGTTGCCCTAACCCATTCCCACATTCAGCAAAAAGCAATAGTGGCACAGGTTCATTTGTGCCCTACTGGGTAAGTTCTATAAAACAGGTGCAGTAATTAATTAATAGGCCTATGGGAAATGCACCTGAGCACTGGGATCATTACAGTCATTGTTAAGACCATGTTGTATATGTCTTGTAAGACAGAACCTATCAAGCATTGTACCTTGCAAAAAGATGATACTCAAATGACTGTTGATTGATTGATTGGTAAGGGATTATTACCCCTAAATTAATTAATTCAATTCAACAAACATTTCAACGAAGTTTCTGGATCATAGTACTGGAAACCCCTTTCATTATATTTATGTAATTATACTCCCATTGAATCTACTTCTTTAGGTGCACAGATCATTAAATCCAACTCTCTGGCACCCACACTTTGACTTGATAGGTTTCTGCCAGCTTAGAAGGTAGAGGAGGCTATAAATCATGTTACCCTCACAAATTAGGGAAAAAAAGCAAGAAACTTGTAAATGAACAGGGAGAAGCAATCCCTGGAAATCATGGAAAGAAAAGGACACTAGCAGACAGATTTTTTACCAAATACTGCCTCTACCCACTCTGTTAATTGCTAAATACATACATTTTACCGGACCAAATAATCTCCAAATTTTGTCAGACTCTGTCTCCCCAATATTTCTGGCATCTATTCCCTTCTTTTGGTTCAAAAGGAAACTAATCAACTTGTCTGGACTCGTTATTTCTCCTCTGGACTATTACAGTAGCTTTCTTACTGATGTCTCCTCTCTGATCTCTTCCTCCATTCTATCATGAACATAGTTGTCAAAATAATCTAAAATAAGGTCCATCCAAATTGATCCTTTGTGGAAAAATCTTCCAGGGATCCCTATTACCTTAAAGATAAAATGCCCAGCCTGACACCACTTTTACAATAGTGTAACAGAAAAAAACTGTTGTGGTCACCAGAAGTCCAGAATTAAAATTTCAAACTCCTCCACTTATCACCAGTATGAACTTGAACAATTCACTAAAGCTCTCTGGCCTGTAAAATGTGAGATTTAGACTAAGTGATCCCTAAGGTCTCTTTCAGTTCTCAACCCTATGATTTTTCCTTTCAAATCTTCTATCTTATTGTTGCCCTTCCTCCAGGCCACATTTCACCAAAATTGTAATATTAGCTATTTTCTCATGCTGGAGATTCTATCTTCAACCTCCATGGAACATCCTTTATTCCTGAAATGCATTTCCTTCATCGTCTCCAGCTTTTTGGAACCGCATCTTACTTCAAGATTCAGTTCAGGTCCTATCTCTTCTAAGAACATTTTTCCTCCTATAGTATTCTCTCCCTTCTCTACTCTCTAGTTACTTCTCTCCAGTTATATTATGTGTCCCTAATGCCATGTACGTTTCTTATAGGAATGTACTATTTTTATGTTGGCTTTGGATGCCAACACCTGGTAGTGTCTTAGACACAGTAGACCTATAATAAATGACAGTTGCATTGAATTAGAGTTTTCAAACTTGCAAGTCAAACAAATAAGTTCAATATCACTTTTTAAATTCGCAATTCAAATCACAGGAGTTTCATGTAAGGATTTCTAATAGCAAAGATCATAGAAGCTGTAAGGGAACAAAGGAATGAAAGCATCAAAATGATCATCCTGTCACATGTGGAAATTTGTTTCTCTCTATCCAAGTATTACCATATTTATACTTTAATCCAAAACATCATGATGCAGTTCTGGTGCAGCTCTCTATTAATTTCCTCAGCTAATGATATCAGATGCACTATATCAGGGACGTTTAATGATCTGCATCCACCCAGAGTACAACACAAACAATTAAACCAAATTATCTTCGTTTCAGGAACTTTGCTTCTCAATGCAGATGCTTCTCATTTAGGAGATTGAGAGAATATGTCACTCTTGTCACATTTCTGTGGTTTTCTCCTCTACTATCACCAACAGGAAAATTTAAAACAGCAAATCTCTTAGGAGTCTTTTTACTCCTCCGTAAGGAGGCTCTAAAACAGTGTGCATTAATGGACTTTTATATTTCTTATGTTGTACTGCTTCCAACTTACTGACTTTAAATGATAAGCCTCAAAATTCACACAGCCTAAGGAAAGCCCCAGTGACACAAACCCTTTGTGGATCTGAGAACTCAGTTTCTAATGGCAATTCTCAGTTCTCAGAAATCTTGTTCATTTCTCACGAGAAAGCTTTTGAGGAAAATGACCATGTTTTATGCATCCTGTATCTTCTAGGCACTTAAAATTGTAAAAACCCGACTCAGTCTGATATTTTCAGAATGAATGAACTAACCAGGGTTGTCTATCTGTGAATATGAGACTTGTATCAATCACATGGCCAGGACTCACTGGATCAGATCATGAAACTTACTGCAAATTCATCCTTGTGCAAGGGAGTGAAAAACTGAAAAAAAAAAAAAAAAAAGGTGGAGTAGAGTGGGGGTGAAGGTATTTTTCCCCCTGTTATTTGTATTGGTATTGGTGTGATAGATTTCATTGTTCTTAATTTCTAATTTCTTAGAGGAAAATGATCTTATTCAAAGAATGGTTGGGGAAAGGTTTTTTAATTCTATTTTTTCCCATTACTTCTTTACTTTGCTTATTACAAACATTTTGAAGGGGCCAACACTAGGCCCATCATTGTGTTAAGAATGATTTTATTAAAAGAAAAAAAAACTCCTTTTCTTTCCCTCCCCATTCTTCTCCTACCATACAAAACACAGGTACACATGCAGGGATGTGCGCACACACACACACACACAAACACACAGAACAAAGATTTTCTTTCCTTTATCTGTTTAAAAAAAAAAAGAACCAAACCATTCTATTCATCAGTCATACTGGATTAAACTCGAATGTGATTCTTCCCTTAATATGAATATCCTGAATTTTATATGAGAAATAACCTTTTTTATACAAAATAATTTTATTTTAGTTTTAAACCCACCTCAGAATCAATACTATGTATTGGTTTCAAAGCAGAAGAGTGGTAACAGCTAGACAATGGGGGTTAAATGACTCACCCAGTGTCACAAAACTAGGAAGTGTCTGAGGGCAGATTTCAATCTAGGACCTCCCATCTCTAACCTGGCTCTCAATCCACTGAGCCACCCAGCTGCCCAGAGAAATAACTTTGAGAGAAGTAGTCTTTTCCTCCTAGAAAGGCTTAAGGAAGGGTAGCTTGAATTGGAAGAGGTTACTAATAGGTAAGGTGTTGTCCAAAAATAATTGACTTTTCTTTTCTAATTATGTCAAAAACACTTGATGAAGTGCATTCTACAATGTGCCAGGAAAATAAAACTAAAAAAATTAGTAGTCCCTGTTTTAAAGGAGCTTATATTATTCAATAGAAAGGGTATACATATAAATATATGCAAAATAAATATAATGTGTTATATGTGAGAGAGAGAGAGAGAGGAAAAGAGAAAGAGAGAGGGGGACAAATTGGGGGGAATCAGCAAAGATCCTATGTTTGAGATGGTATTTGAGTTTAACAATGAAGGAAAGTAGGGATTCTAAGTCTTGGAAGGAAGAAAAATATATATTCTAGGTACAGGCAAAGGCATGGAGACAGAAAACTGAATTCTTTGTGTGAGGATCTGGGCATTTTGGCTAGAGTATAAATAATGTGAAGGAAGCAATGCCCATTACTACTTGAAATGTAGGAAGGAAGTAATTTATGAAGGGCTTTAAATGTCAAAAAGAGGAACTGTTATTTGATATTTGGGATAAAAAAGGAGCTACTTAAATCTAGTAACTGGGGATTTTCCTTATTTTTTCCCTTTTTAAGTGCCTAAATATTTCAGGCTTGCAGGTATCAGTCTTTTTTAATCAGTAAGGGAGTTTGAACAATCTTCGAATATTATCATATAGAGACTTGGGTTTGGAAGAGACTTGTGAACTTATTAAATCCAACCGATTCCTGAATTAATATTCACTCTACAACCCCTGAACATACTTTAATAGTGGTCTTTGCTTTAAGACCTCTAGTAAGGCAAATTCTCTGTCTCCTAATATAGTAAAAGAGGTTGTCTCACTTTTTCTTATGTTTTATATTTATAAAAATAGTGGCATGTATGCTATGTGTTATTAATATTACAATTGGGAAATTTTTCTGAAGTTAAAATTAACTCTAATTAGGAAATATGATTCAAAAAAATTATATGAGAGAGGAAAAGAGAGATATAGTGCCCTCTGTAGCTAAAACTTTTCTTTTCTAGGGGCTATTTGGGCCAGTATGCTTAAGCAAAAAGGAAAATCACAAGAAAAGGTTTCTAAAGTCTGATGAGGCATAGGAGCAGAAAGAAAGCAAAAGGTCAGAAGTGTTTGGAAACTGGATTTTTTTTATAAGACCTATTTTTTGCTGACAACTTGAGGACAGCTTGTTTTTACATTAAATCTTTGGCAGTATATCCTAATTATGGATCACATGCAGCAGACCAAGGGGCTAAGGATCATTTTGTCACTAGACAAGGCATTGAAAATCCCACTAAAGGGTGAGAAAGGCAGCTAAAGATAGAAGCCTCCCTCAGGAGTCCCCAGCAACAGAGACTTTGGAGAGCAAGCCCTTTTGCCAAGCCACAAGAGTTAGATCAAAGAGGTGGGAGAAAACAACAACAGAGGACTGAGTATCTCAGCTCTAGTGAGTGTAGAGGGCAAGGGGAAATTTCCAGTGACCTGCTGAGAGTGCATTATTCTTGTGGTACTGCCAGTGCCAACTAAAAACAAAAATGCAGACTGGTTTCCTTTAGCAGGTGACAGTGTTGGGGAAATATCTCGGTACACTCAACATAATCAGGGAGAATTACATTCTTTGAAAGAATAGAAACTGTACTAGGAAGAAAGTAGAAATAATATTTATACCCATTGGTTGTGGAAAGGTTAATCAAATCGGCAATATATAAATGCAATGGAATATTATTCGTCCATATGGAATGATGAAAATAAAGAATTTAGAGAAATGCTAGAAGACATAAATTGATCACAGTAGAGAAGGTAGAACTAAGAAAAGAATGACAATGGCAATGGAAATAGAAAAAATATAGTAAAAATCAATATTGGTTGGTATCTAATTATAAAAAACGTTGTCTACAAATAAAAAGATAAAATGAGGTTTGATATCCTAAGCCATCCAATAAGCATTTATTAAGTGCCTACTCTATGTGCCTGGCACTGTACTAAGAATTATGCAGCCATGGGTGTAACCAGTTTCTTTTATTGTCATCTTAGTTGACATGGGGCTAGTTTTTCTGAATTGCATTTTTTCTCTGAAAAAGTTGACTTGTTGAATAAGGAAGAAGGAGAAATACATCTAGAAATGAAGTTGATGGTTTAAAAAAGTTAACCTTTAAAGTATGAAAGTGGAAATTTATGTGAAAAAGGAAGAGAGGAAAATCATCATAGCTAATATATAGTAGCTGATGACTCTGTTTGGGGGGTATGGAAGAATCTAAAATCAACCTGATGTAGATCATATGGTCTTCCCATGGTTAAGTGCCTTGGAAATAATAGAGAACTAAGCATGACAAAACCAAACTGTTTCTAGTGACTCAGATGTGGGAAGTACAACTGATGGGGGCAAAAAAAGAATCTGAGAAAACCCCGCTAATGATGATGATGTCCTGGGCAAGAAACTGAAACTCAGGTTGGTATATTCATCACTGTTCCCAATTGAAGGTATGTATTTCAGAAGAAAGAGGCAGATTTTTGGCAGCGAAAGTTAGGTGAGAATATGGGATCTGAAAACAGAATTTGGATTTCTGGGCCACAGATTGATAAGGATGACAGGCTCATTGCCAAGAATGGAATTCATCTAACTAGGATTGGTAAAAATATACTTTTCTTGAAGACTTGTGAATCTGCTCAAGAGGATTTACAGCTAAAAAAGGGATTGAAAGGCAAAACTACCCACTCATATACATCATGCAAATGCCATAGGGAATAAGAGGTATGTAACAAGAATATTATCTATGGAGAGGAGACCTAAACTTAAGGATGTCAATAAAAACATAGAACTTTCAAGGAGACTTGGAATGTGACTCATTATTGGAATACAGATAAAAAGCATATTTTTTAGAGGATCAGAATAGGCAAAAGTAGGTTACATTAAGAAGGCATACTCTTTTAAAGTAATACAGGAACCAGTGCAGGTCAAACAGTTTAGGAGAATGAAGACCAAGAGTGATTAAAAAAACAACAACAAATGAACTAGACAGATCTATAAGCATAGACACAATATGAGGTTGAGTTGAAATTGTATTCACTAAGGAAGCTATATTGCTGTTTTACTTAAATCCCTAATGTTATATATCACTGCTTTATAACTGTGATTTGTTTCAATGTAAAGCAAAGTGGGAGGTGAAGAATAAGATTGAGGTTACTGAAAGAGGAAACCAAACCACATACCAGACATGTCAGCTCCTCAAAGCTAACAATTTAGGTTGGAGGACAAGACTTATGTAGGTGAAACAGAAAAACAGTGAAATATATTTAAATACTGATTTATCTAGACAAAGCTGGAGTATATCAAGCATTGGAAAAATATACAACTTTGAGAGGGTGAGAGTAATCCAGTAATACAAGAGAAGGAAGATCTCTGTTTTGTCAATTGAATTGCCAGGTTCCTCACAAAGATAACTGCCTTTTGCCTATTTAAAATGAACTCTATTAAGTACAATGGGCTATTGACAAGGATTAACTGCATAGACTGGCAGGCCCTGGTGTTGAAAATGGGTTTATAATTTAGGCTAGTCTCATTTTGCTTATGAATGTTTCACATAGGGTAGAGGTCTGAAAGTGTATCAGGCTGAAGTGGCATAAAGGTCCCGCACCTAAATACTGTATCTGTCAAACACACAACAACATATGTTAGAAAGAGATGAACTTTTATGCTAGAGAAATTGTGATTTACTAGAAAAAGTCACAATTATATTCAGAAGGAAATTACATTAAAGTCACTGGTCATTTGCTTGTAGGATAACTTGATAATCCATGAATATTTATTATGCTTTTTATGTGCTGAACCCTGTGCTAAGCTTTTGCCTCATAGTAAAAACTTTTCAACTTTTCTCATCCCTTGTCACAGGCAAATACATGGCAACCTTATCGTCTTTTCCCATGGAAGAAAGAGAATCTCAGAACAATACTGGAAAACAACAACAACAACTTTGAAATTTGTAGAAATTGAGCATCTGACCATCTCTGAATAATGACCATCCATGATTCCAGAGGACAAATGATAAAGACTGAAGTGTACATCTGGATGGGGGTGATTATGGCTTCAGAATGAGACATTTATTTGGACAGTGTTAATAAGGGCATTGATTTTGATTGAGTATGATTATTTTGTCTTTCTTTTTTCTCTTCCCCTCATTAGGTAGGGGATGGGGGAGGAGTGAAAAAAAGATTTATTGAAATACACACATATATACACATAAAATATAGATAATAGATACATATAAAACAAAATTGAAAAAAGTTTAAGAGATCTTGGAGGCCATCCATCAAACTCTAAACTGATGGCAAATTCCCTCTACAACTTGTCCAGTAAGTGACAGATCACCCAGTGCTCATTTGAATTCTCATCCTGGTACACTTCCTCCCAGCTCCAATCATAGGGACATGAATAGGCAATTTTCAGATAAAGAAATCAAAAGTATCAATAAGCACATGAGAAAGTGTTCTAAATCTCTAATAATTAGAGAAATGCAAATCAAAACAATGCTGAGGTACCACCTCACACCTGGAAAATTGGCTAAAATGATAGTAGGGGAGAGTAATGTATGTTGGAGGGGATGTGGCCAAATTGGGACATTAATGCATTGCTGGTGGAGTTGTGAACTGATCCAACCATTCTGGATGGCAATATGGAACTATGCCCATAGGGAACCTTTTTAAGATTCTCATATTTCTGCAACTTCTCCTACTCCCTTCCCATGCAAGAAGTGATAGGAATAGGATAGTTACTCAACAAAATAAAATGGTTGACAGATTGATATAAAGCCAGAAAAGCCAAAATAAATATATTTATTTTTCAAACTAAGATACATAAACAAATAAACAGATAAATAAATAAATAAATTTCCACAGTGAGGAATACTGTTTCTAGTTCTCTTTTCTGAGAATGAGCAGAACAAGTCAAATCTCCCTTCCATAGCATATTTCTTCAAATATTTAAAGATTGCTATCATGTGATGCCTTAATTGTGATACTCAAGGCTGAATATCCTCAATTTCTTCAATTATCTTTGTGCCACATAATCTCCATACCTCTTTCCATCCTGGTTATCCCTCTTTGGATACTGAAATTTATGAATGGTAATAAGGAATAGGCCAATAATGTCACTGTTTTTTTTTCAAACCCTTAACTTCTGTGTATTGGCTCCTAGGTGGAAGAGTAAGTAAGGGTGGCAATGGGGGTCAAGTGACTTGCCCAGGGTCACACAGCTGAGAAGTGTCTGAGGCTAGATTTGAACCTAGGACCTCCCGTCTCTAGGCCGGACTCTCAATCCACTGAGCTACCCAGCTGCCCCCAATGTCACTGTTAAAAGGACCTCCTAAGTGAGAAAAATCCTTCTACCAAAGCAGATTGTTAGTATCTTCTCCAAAACTTAAGGTTTTAGTGAATCTTATAAGGAATTAATAAATTTACGAACTAACAAATGACAGGATTTGTCAGAGATGGGATCTGAACATAAGTCTTCCTGCCTCTGTGGACAAATCTCTATCCTTCTTCCTTATAAATGTGCGTTCTAACATTTGACATCAAAACTTGTTTACAATTCTCTACATATGGTCTGATTAGATCAGAGTGCTTACAACTGTCATTTCACTCTTCATTATCCAATCCTACTGCTTTTTCTAACATTTAAGTGCCTAGGACAATGACAAAAACAAACCTGGCCTCCAAGGGCTTTCTTTCTTAACCAGATAAGTCATATAAGGTGGGATGAGGTTGATGATAAAAAATATTTCTTATATTTGGTTTTGAGAAGAAAAGCTGATTCTTGTCCCCATGGGAACAGATAGATTGTACAATGTTTCCTTCTGGTTAATCCGCATTGTCTCATGGCCCATGGCATGCTAGTGACTGGTGCAGAGAGAAGCCTTCCAAGATCGCTTTATTCTGTTTATTCCCTTTGAGTTTCTATTTGTGATCAATTCTTTTATATCTTTCACACTTTTTGCTTAATCAACATGCCTGGAAAGGCTGTTTCTTCTGCTCGAGAGTCTTGGGAATCTGTGTTGGCTTTTTTTTGCAGCAAGACTCTATTTTTTCAATTTCTTGGGTTTTTGGAACCCATTCGCTGGTGGTATATTCTCTCATTATTTACTAATTGGATGCTGGGATGTCTATTACAGTTCCCTACATCTGTTGTAGCCCGTTTTGTCATGTGATTTATCTTCATTCTGGGTTTCAGAAGGAAATGAGATCTCTTTTATTTTTCTAATTTTTTCTTTGTCTTTCTGCCTAATTCAATTCAAATGCCAGCCTTCAGATTGCACACTATTGAAAAGGAAAGCTGAAATCAGAATATGTTAGGCTATGTTAGATACTCCACATTAATGGAATAATGTTTGTTGGTTTCATGTTTCGTGTTAGTATTCAAGGTGCATTAAAAAAGAGAGAGAAATGTATTTATAAATAAAATCATCACCAACATATAAAAGAATGGCAGTTACAGAGAAACTGACCTTGTAAAATCAAGTGAAAGTCTGCACACAGACATTGTAAAAGAATGATGAAGGATGTCATGAAAAGAAATGTTAGCACCTATTTCTAAAAATTCCTGAAATGATTGACTGTTTACATATACGGTAAATAGTTCAAGCCACTTCATTCAAGGAGGTAATAATTTGTGTTACCTACTTGAAAACTTAATATTAAAAATGTAGAAATTAAAGGTCAATATCCTTATTAATAATATACTTGTTTTTACACCCACAAGATATTTGAATGATGAAGTCAATGAAAGAATGAGGTATGTTTTGGGTAATTAAACATAAGCCAAGCTCAGTTTGAGGAAAATGAAACAGAGAATGAAATTTACAACAACAAAAAATACTGATATGATACCTGATCATCAAATGGAAATCCTCCCAGTTAATCAACCATTGCAGAATACAGCATTACATTTTTTAAAATACCAAACCAAATTGCCAATTCAAGGTTACCTTTTCTATTACTTTGGGTTGTTTCACAAAAGGAATTATGGATGTCACTGGATGGAGACAAATAATTTGCTCAATTTCCTCATATGCAAACAAAAGATTGCATTTTCATTTAGTCATACATTTAATATCCTGAATAGTGGATTAATAGTTAATTTATATTTAAAGGATTTATCATGCTTTC
The DNA here is from genome assembly GCF_016433145.1 of Gracilinanus agilis. NCBI lineage: Eukaryota > Metazoa > Chordata > Mammalia > Didelphimorphia > Didelphidae > Gracilinanus > Gracilinanus agilis. The sequence goes on from NC_058131.1 coordinate 100,741,899, forward strand.
ATAACCCAAAGGGAAATCATATACTTTTTTGTTATATTGAAACAGAATATGGCAATATACTTAAATCTAAATAATACCATAATTATTTAAAATACTATGTGGTATACAAAGAATTCTTCACCCTACAAAAGCAGAATATGCTTATTAAAACTATTTGCATATGAATATGTCTCTGCCATAAGCTACTTTTATATTATCAAAAAGGAATAAATTATCAAATAATGAATATCCCCTTTTCTCAGAAAGGAAATATTACAGTTTTAATAGAAAAAACAGGATAGATAGTTTCTGTTGATGCAGGATTTCCCTATTCAGCAGAAATATTACACAGCTTGTAGGTAACTTAATCCTGCTGATGTCTTGAATACATTGCTGCACTCAGCTGACCTATTTTCCAGATTCCCTGTAAAACTATAACATTCACTTTGGGTTACTTCAACAAGGCTCTCACTCTAAAAGTCTAACAAAATATTCTGGGTATGTAATTAGAATACTTCTCAAATTTACATGAACCTGCATATCTACTTTTCCTTAACATTCTCCAAGCAGGATTTCATCTCCACCAATTATTTCCCACGGCTACTAAAAGGGAGGAATTTCCTCTAAAAAAAAAGTTTCAAAAAAAATTTAAGCCAGGAGATAAAATCTCAAGGAAGAAAAGACATATGAATATCTTTTATGGAGATATCCTCCTCTAGTATATTGCACCATACTGTCATTTTGCTTTCTCTTTGATTGGGCTACCTTTCTGCTTGAGCTAAAAATAAAAGACTCTAACAATGCATTCCTCAGTCCTACATATTTCTACCATACATCTTCAGATTATCTCCTATCTGATTTTGTCTTTTGAAATTTTACAAGAAAGACAATTAAAAACATGTCAAATTTTCAGTAGTTTTTAACCAATGGATGTTATTTTTTTTTGAGGTTGAAAGTGTCTTGATATCCTAGACAAAATCTATGAAGGCTTTCTAAAGATGAGCAATATGTAATCGTGAATTGAGGAAGTGAAAGGTCAATATAATGAAAATGGTCTACAGTAACACTTTCAATGAAGGACACTTTTATAGTGATTTATAGTTACTAAAATACTTTTACATATATCTTTGGATGAAGACAAATAATTCACTGGAATTCACTATCTCCCTTCTCAGACTTTATGGGATTAAGGTCTTGGTAGGAGGATGTATTAATCACCCAATATATGGCAGCAACTATGGCAAGTATTTTACAAATATCAGGTTGTTTCATTCTTAAAACCACCCTTTAAGGGAGTTGCTATTATTATGATTACAATATATTTTTTAAAACTCTTACCTTCCATCTTAGAATCAATACTGTGTGTTTATTCCTAGGCAGAAGAGTTGTAAGGGCTGGGCAATGGGAATTAAGTGACTTGCTTGGAAGACACAGAGAAGTGTCTGAGGTCATATTTGAACCCAGGATCTCCCATCTATTGGCCTGGCTCTCAAGACACTGAGCTTTCTAGCTGTTCCCTACAATATTACTGTTAAAGAAACATTTGAAGACAGAAATTATTATGCCTTTCCGGGGCTCAGTTAAGTTCTTAAAAAATGGATGAAATATTGTATAGAAGGAAAATACTTGCATTTGAAGTAAATGAATTTGAGTCTGAGTTCTAATTTTATTCCTTAAGTTTGACATTGGTCCCCACTTTCTGTCTGCAGATCTTTTTCCTCATAAAAGGGAGGAGAAAAAACCATATTATAGGATCATAAAGAACCAGAAGAGTTGGCAGAAACCTTCAGCCAGTCCCCACATTTTATACATGAAGAAGCTGAGGTCCATAGAAGTCATGATTTTCATAAGATCACAAAGAGTAGAAATGTAATTCAAACCCTGATTCTCTAACTTCCTCATTCTTCCCATTGTACAATGTTCAATTAATATATTATGCTAGGAACTGTTTGCTGAACTATCCTTACTTTCCTAAGGGCTCTTTCACATTTAGATTTTGTGATATTACAAAGTACCCTGTACAAGACAAGGTGCTAAGTGCTAAGGATACAAAGATGAAATAAAGTGTGCTAAAGAAATTTAGAATCATGTGGATGCTGGGGTAGGGTTGGAGGATGCATTATAAATAAGCACAAAACTAAGTGTGCAATTCATTTGAAAGACAAAATAGCATGAATTACTTATTGACTCTTTAAAAAGTATTTTACACAGAGTTAAGGACTATAGGGAAAAATTAACTAAGTATAACACTTCTAATATTCATATCAGCTAGGGGACCCAGTGGATATAGCATGTTGGACCTAAAGTCAAAAGACCCAATTTCAAATCCAGTCTCAGATATTAACTCTCTATGTGACCCTGGGCAAGTCACTTTAATTTCTGTACATTGCAATTTCTGATTCTATAAATTGGAATTAATAATAGCACCTGACTAGCAGAGTAAGTGTGAAGATGACTTTGTAGATTACACTTACAAAGTGCTTTGCAATATTTAAAGCACTATAGAAATATTATTATCATAATTGTTGTTATATCATCTCCCACAGCCATTCGTGTGATATCCATCCATGGAAGCTTCACAAGAGGCTTCCTTTCTTGAACAGATTCCTGATAAGAATGTTCTAATGAACTGATCATCCAACTGAGATAAGTAAGTACATTTTTTTTTCTACCAGATGGAGGGAAGATGGAATTGTTCCACTAGTAAATGTCACAAGGGGAATCCTACCCATGACCTCAGCATAGTACTGTGCTTGTTCAACAAACTGCTAGGAAACTAGCCAGCTCTCAGGTGATCTCATCTTGGGACAAAGTCCAGGCAGACCTACAAACCAAATGAAGGCAGGACAGCAAATCAAAACATGAAATTTGTTAAGAATAGGCAATGCTTTCCTTTTGATCACATTGGCATGATCATGAGGGATAATTTTGTATTTCCCTATAAAATTAAAGTTATTTTAAGGAAACGATGGGGGAAATGAATATTATAGCTCAGTGGAGCTCTAGAGATGAATTAAGAAGAAATTCTAAATTCTTTCTATATGAATAAAATAAGTCCTTTCTGAACATATCTTCAAAGCACCCAAGGGTCCATATTTTTCTCAAAGGCACGAATGAAGTCACTGGATACATAATAAATGAATTTTGCTTCAGTATCATATTGCAAACATTTTCTTTTCCAAAGTTTTACCAGAGATGCCTATAAGAAGCAAAATTGTCCAATTGGAAAGAAACTTTGGTCACTGTGTCTACCCTCCATGAATCAGCAAGTAAAATAGTTGAAGACCAAGAATAAAGAAGAGAGATGGCAAAGAGAAGAAATAAACCACAGACCATGCAATTGAACTCTGAATTTCCAAGTTTATTCATTTAAACTAGTTGTCTATGTATGTTTCATGGTTTTAAATTATATTTCCTTATCATTTATTTAACTTTTCCCTGAATATATTAGATATTTAGTAAGTGTTCACTAAGTTGAACAGAGTGAGGTCAGAATCTGTCCTGTCCTAGTTCAGTAATCTGGGTAACTTCATGAATTCTCTTCTTCACTCTTCATCTTTTACCTGTGTTTTCTGTGTGCTAACACGTATATAATTATCATGCTTCTCTGCAGATTAAGCCCAGATCATTCTATCTAGCTCTTTCTTTCTAGAATTTTTCCTGGGGCTCCAATATTGCATCAAAAACTGCCCATTTAGCATTGTCAGCTGGATGGTCCAAAGTCATCACACATTCAACATTTCCCAAATAGAACTCATTATTTTCCTCAAATACTCACTCCTTTGCAAGTTCTATATTTCTTCTGAGGGCAACAGCATTATTTTAATCACACAGATTCACAACCTTAGAATCATTTCAACTCTTCTTTCCTTCTTACCCCTCACCTCTAATTAGTTACCAAATTCTGTGGATTTGACATCCATAAAATGTCTCACTCAGAATATCTTCCATTCCACTCACATAACACCATCCTCTCCCCAAGTCAGCTCTTCCTCATCCTTTGTATGAACCACACTTTTATGGTGCTTCACTTTATTGCACTTCATGGATATTACATTTTTAAAAAAAACAAATTCAGGGTTTGTGGCAGCATTGCATTAGGCAAGTCTATGTTGCCTATTTTTTCCATTTTTTCCATTTTTTTCCATTTTCCACTTTTCCAACAGCATGGGCTTATATTGTTCATGTATCCACACTGTATTTCTGCCACATTTTGCTAATTCTCACAATATTTAAAACATTTCATTATTATTATACCTGTTGTTATAATCTATAATTCTATTATTTTCTGAAACCACAAACCTCCCCCATATAAGACAGAAAATAATTTATAAATGCTGTGTGTGTCCTGATGGTTCCATTGACTGGCTATTACTCTGCCTCTTTCTCTCCCCTCAGGCCTTTCTATTCCCTGAGATTTTGAAGATATCCCCAACGATATTAAAGAATGTGACATAAACTCTAGTCCAACTATCAATAATATGGAATTAGATCTTAATGATACATGTAAAACCCAGTGGAATTGTGTGTTGGCTACAGGGTGGTGTTTGAGGGAGAGGGAAAGAACTATAGGAAAATATTCAAAATAAAAAAATGTTACATAAACTCTAATCCAACTATCAATAATACAGAATTAGGTCTTAATCAATTATACATGTAAAAATCCAGTGGAATTGTGCATTGGCTATGGGTGGGGGTGGTTTGGGGCAGAGGTAAAGAGCATGAAACATGTAACTATGGGGAAATATTCAAAATTTAAAAAAGAATGTTACATAAACTTAGTTATGATAAAACAGCAGCAAGGTTCAAGAAGATTGACTCCAGTTTTCAAATAAGTTCTGCTGTGGGTAAAATGCTATCAAACAGCATCACATGCTAAAGGGAAACCTTCTGTAGGAGAAAGAGTCCATGTGGTCATCTTCATTGTCTTATTTTAAGGAATTCCCACAGCTACCCTGACCTTCATCAGCCATCCAGATCAAGGTAAGACCCTCCATCAGCAAAGATTATGACTGGCTGAAGGCTCAGATAGTTAGCATTTTAGCAATAAATGTGGGAAGCTAATAAGAGAAACAGTCTCAAATAGATAAAAATCTGAGACTCCTCTTTTGACTCCACACATTTCCATATTGAAAAGCTTTAAGTTCTTAGCAAACCAACAGTTAAGAGGTTAACTATTTATCTTCAAGACTAAAGACAGAAATAAAGCAAAAGGTGCCTGGACTCTGAATTTGTTTCTAGACACATCAAGGTCAATAATGGCAAAATTTAGACAAAACCTCCTCCAGTCGGGGCATTTCAACCCTGAGAAAATATTCCCTGACTTGACTTTCTGATAAGAACCCAGTCAAAATTCAGTCTTGGCCTTGTTCTACTCTGAAGTCAATTGAGATTTTTTGCATTTTGATATGACATAATTTGTAACTTCTGTGTATCTGCAAAGTTTCAGGGGCGTTCTTTTGTGCGAAATGAGTCTTGAAATATGTATATAATAAACTCCATGCTCCTGAAGACAGAGCTGGAAGCATGAGCTAAAAGATCTTCATGTCCTTACTTCTTATCAACTAAGCTGTCTTTATCAGATTATCTGGAGATGATAAATAGATCTTGAGAAATAAAGTATATTTTAATTGAGGTAGATACTTTTTTTTTAGAACATAACACTATTGCTCACTTAATAGTCTATAGGATAAAGACAACTTTTATATGCACTGAGTAACAAAAACTTCATTTGACTTGTTTTACTGCAATTTTCATTTTATGATCACTGTCAGACACCAAACTTGCAATATCTCCAATGCGTGCCAGGACTTCAATAGCCTCAAAAGTGGTCTGCATGGCTTAAGACTTCCCCAGTTCTTTCTATTCTCAACACAGTCATCAAATTGAGATCCTAAAAAACAGTTGGGAATTTGTCATACCCCCATTGAAAATGCTTTAGTCCTTTGACGCCACCCTTTCTATGTTTATTGGTAATTGTTCTCTTTTGTGTATTTTACATTACAGCAAAACAGATCTACCTTCTGTCCAATGAACAAATATGCCATCTCTTGCCTTGTACCTTTGCTCAGGCTATACCATACTTGGAATTTACTCCATCCTCACTGCCTCCTAAAAGAAACCATGTTTACTTCAAGGCTCACAGAAGTTGCCACTGCCTACCTTAATCCTTTCATGATTTACCAATCAAATTCTGTTCTCCACTTATCTAGTCTCTTTGAATTTATTTCAGTTTTGCTTATTTTATATGCAAAGGTAGAAATGCTTTTCAGTTTCATTTTTATATTTTTCACCCCCTGCCCCCATAACCCAGGTAGGCACTTGACAAATGCTTATTGCATGAAGGAATTATGGGTGATTATAATAGGTACAGTAAGCATCTTATATAAATTAATTTTCTTATGTAGCAAATATGGGAGAAAGGAGGGGATAAATTATTTTTTCCTTATAAGAACACATTAAGAGAATACCTAGTTGCTAATTTAATACTCTGCTATCATAATGTTTATTGGACGTTGATATGCATTTGAATTATATATCAGAATTATAATTTGTTAAGTCTGAGCAGAGCCAGGGGATGGGATCACCTACCCATCAAAACTGACTATATACTTCCAGGGGAAAGTATGGGCATTCAACAAGATAGAAGATTTCCAAGTATTTGCACAGAAAAGACCAGGACAAAATATTTATATCTTTTCTACTTTGTGCCAGGCACTGTGCTAAGTGAATTTTTTGCAGATATTCTCTTGTTTAATCCTTAACCCTGTTTAGAAGTAGGTGTTATTATCCCCAATTTACATTTGAGGAAACTGAGGCAGACAGAGATTTTTTTTTAAGAAACTTGCCCAGGTTCACACAGCTAGTAAATGTCAGAGAGTGAATATGAATTTTGTCCTTTCTGTCTCCAGCCTTAGAGCTCTACTTACTGTTCTACGAGCTGAAAACTTTTTCCAGAGTTGTTCTCTGCAAGTATATTTAAATTGAAACAAAATTTCCTTTAAATGATTTCCTCTGGTCTAGATTTGGCAGGACAAGGCACTGCAAGACAAATTTCCACAGACTTTTTGATAAAATATCCTGATAATTCCACAGAATACATTTCTTTAAGAAAGAAAAACTGGGATTTTAAAATGCAAGTATATGTTTAAATTTCACTTAGCAATTTGATACATTATTTTGTATGTTCCAAAATTATATTTTAAAAATTACAAACCTTGGTTTCTCAAAGTTATTGATGCAAAATAGCATTATTATTAAACCATACCATTATTTCTGTACTTTCTAAAAGACATTCTTCCTTTGCAACTTGCAGAAGTAGGTGGATTCTTCAGGTCATCTTGGCATTATATCAACCAGCCATTTTATTTCCTGTTTAACTGTTGTTTTTATTGTTTCTATTTTAGGCTACTGCACAATGACCATGAGCTCAGGCAGAGGTGAGGTTTTTCCCTTAACTGAATGAGCTCCTTGCCAAATAACTCCTCCACTATGTGCTGGTGGTATTTGCCAACTCTTGACTTAGAGATTTTGTTTGGAAGGAGAGGAGGAGGAAAATATTCTTGAGTTAAAGACTATTTATTCTCCATTCATTGACATGTATTTATTTGGAAAATACAAATAAATAAAAACATTCTGCCATTTATAACTTTTTTGACATAATATAAAGTGATTTAACTTTTCAGAGTCTATTTCCTCATCTATGTAATAAAGATCTAACTAGAAACATCTACATCCATTCCTTAAGCTCTGTCTTTTAGTTTATCTACTCTTCTTTCTTTTTATATGTATATCTTTTACTTAGAGAGACTTAGAAGTTTAACTTGAAGTAATGTGATAGTAGAATGGTGTTAATGTGAATAAATTCTGAGTCTTTTTCCTGAGAGGGGAAGGGGAGAAAAAGAACAGAATCCTAGAGAACTATTTTTTTTCAAATTTCATAATTTGGGTCAGGTAGTTTAGGAAAACTAACTCCAATTAGATATTCCAATTAAGCAAATACAAAGAACCCCAAGTGTCTTATATTCTAGGCTTCATTACTAGAAGGGACATTAGATAGCATCTAATCTAATGAAAGATAAGAAACTGAAATCTAGATGACTAAGTCTAAAGTCCAATTATTAGCTAGTCAAGCAAAATAGCAATTCAAAGTTAAATCAGGTCAACAAGCATTGTTAACCATCTCTTTTTCAGGCACTGTACCAATGGCTTGAGATACAAAGAAATAGGAGGAAATGTTCCTGCTCTTAAGGAATTCATGGTACAAAAGAGAAATAATTGAAAAATATAAAATCCACGAAAATGACAAAATGATAGATCTCACAGGAAGATGGCTTACTCAATATCTCCCCTAAAATTGAGCAGCCAAAAAAACCAAGGCAAGAAAACAAAAAAAAAAAACAAAAAAGACAATCTTTCAAGATTCCTCAAAAGAAATCATAAACACGGCTCACTGAAATAAAGAAATGAAAATAATATTTAAAATCAATGAAAAGCACAGAATTAAAGAAGTAGAAGTAGAAAAATATTTAAAACACAAAGTTTTCTAAAAATCAAAGTAGGCATAAAAATAAAGTTAGAATTTTCTTAAGTAGCTAGAGGAAAAATGTTATTGTAGGAGTTAGATGAAGAAAGGAATGTTTAATTATATATCCAAAGATGACCCCAATTAGACAAAGATCTAGAAGCAATTTAGTTAAAAGTTGCAAATCCAGATCACAGAATATGGAGTAACAACTTAGGGATTGAATTAGCTTCCCAAAAATCTTGACAAAGTGAAATAAATATGAGCCCTGTGTTTTAAAAAAAAAGCATGATGGTTTTTTTTCCCATTAATTTATCAAATAAAGGAGAGAAGTCAGAGTACATCGGAGGACGTGAGTCTGACAGTCAAATGATCAAATGACATAATTAATAAATCTTCAAAACTTTAAGAAGAAATTATATTATAAACAACCAAGAATAATGGCATTGCATATTAAAATAAAAGATGAATTTTATTAAATGTTTCTCAAAAAATTGAAAATGTCTATGAAACCAAGATGCTATAAACTGATATTTATGAGATCATTTATTATAGAATATAAATCTGTAGAGGCCATCTAGTATCTCTCCCAATTATAATCTTAGAGTTATTACAATCTTTTGTCCTAAAATTAGCTAGCCAAATAGTTTTTATTTTGAAGAATAAAATATAGACATTTAAAACTGGAAATGTATTTAATGAATTTTGGTAGAGAAAAGTTAAATCCAGGACTGATTTTGATGTATAAAACTAAGAGTAAACATCTTTTAAAATAAACCTAGGCAACCAAGATAATTGGTAGTGCCTGGAATAAAGGATATAAAACACACACACACACACACACACACACACAAACACACACACACATACACACACAAACTATGGAGTAGTTTTGCTTAACTATTGATTTGCAGAAATATTTTATAGTGAGGAAGAATAAAGAAGATAATTTAAAATGGAAATTGTAAATAAATAAAGAAAAATATGAAGGATCAACAGGAATTAACAGGCTAAAAGTGAAAAAGAAAATAAAACTCCTTACCTTTTAAATGTATGTAGGGTAAAAGGGCATTTTTTGAATTTCATAAAACTCAGATAGTTAATAGTATCAAATTTACAGTTTGTTAGTGTGTACTTCAAAAATAAAAAAATAAAGAAATGGGACTATATCTCACAGTTGATCCATATGGGAGATTTGACTTATTTGATTTCTTATTGGAGTTGGTCCACCTTCTTTAAGCAGTTTGGTGGTCTCCTACTCTCAGAAATTCATCATACTATAGCCTATAAAAATAATTGGCTGTAAACATATTAAAAATATTCAAAGGTATGTTCACATATGTAAATCTTTTAAGTAAGAAATAGAGTTAATTAATTAATTGAATTTACAATCAATATTTCAACATGTAAATTAAAACACTAAGACAAATGTGAAGATAAAAAGACAGATTCATAGTGGTGGGTGAAATGTCTATCATAAAGACAAAATTTTAAAACAGAAAATATAAGAGAAGTATAAAATTAAAATCATAAATAGAAAATTAATTTCTTACAATATATTTTTCACAATACAAAAGAAATATGATACATATTACCTAATTGAACATTAAAAGGAACTGAACAGAACATTTGCAAAATATAAATTGACAAAATAATAAATGAATACTTAAGATAATCCAATCACTTAAGGAGAAATAAAAATGCCATCAAGTTAGTTACATAAAAAAGCAGTAAAAGTGCATAGAATTAAAAGATAATTTTAATCAATCTTTAAAAACTAATAAATATATATTATAAAACTTTTTTGAAACTGAGGAAACTCATTTTGACATCAAATCTACAAGCAGCAGAAAAGTAAAATAACTATAACTTTAAAATTAATTATTTAAATTAATGTAAACAAAAATTACATGAATCAATTATTACAAACAATTAAAATTATAAATAAGAGGGCAAGTGTCCCTTATTTCAAGGAAATAATTTTATGTCATTTAAATAACTTAAGCCATAAAACTCATAAAAACATATCAAAAAATAAAAGTCCTTCAAAAAAATTCTACAGCCATTTAAACAAAAAAAGATTAGAACAAATTAGAGAACTGAAAACTTCCTTTAAATCATTAAAAATATTAGACAGTTTTAGAAATATGAGCATTGGAAGTAGGTGAAAATTTAAGAGAATAAACATGAGGAGAGATAAAAATATCCTTCCTTGTAAATGATGTTATACGATACTATATTAAGAAACTTCAGTCTTCTCAAAGAAAAATAAATAATAAGCTAAACCCACTCAAAATTATAATTTTCTTCCATCAGTCACAATAACCAAATTTAATTTCTAGAATAAGAAATATTTTTCCAGAATAAAATGATAACATTTTAGCATTATCAAACTAATAAAAATAAATTACAAATAAAAGGAATTTTACCTGGAAAATCAAATAATTAAATAATGGCTAACCTACCTACGGGCTAGGAAAAAGCAATATTGTAAAAGTATCAATAATAGATAATCAGGTTTATACATTTAATTTACTACAAATTAAAATACTTTTTTTTATTTCTTCAAAAAGTTATATTAAGTGAAAATTTTATATACAGATACGATATTCAAGACATTAAAGAAGATTTTTAAAAGAGGAATTAGGACTTTAAAATAGATTTCAAAGTCTTTTAAATATTAAATTATTTTAAAAAATCTAGTTTTATCCTGGCACTATTTTTAAAATAGAAAAAATAGATCAATTAAGCAGAGAATATAAATTAAAATTGGCAGGAAAGGAATATATGAGAGAATTGTTTTCCAAATCCAATATCTGAAAACACTGATAATATTAATTTAATCTAAATTGTTGAACAAATGGCCTAGCCCAGCAAAAGAAAAAATCAGATTCTATGTAGAACATATACTAAATAAGAAAATATCTTTCCAACAGATAAAATAATTTTCAAAGTTATAATAGAAACAGTGTTTAAAGTGGAGCCTAAGGACCTGGATTCAAACTTAACTTGATTATTCATATGTATGACATTAAGCAATTTATTTCAATTCTCCTCTGGATGACAGTTATTTACTGTATATAATGAAGGGTACTAAAATCAATGACCTTTTCTGTATCTTCCATTGCTAACTCTAAATTCTTAAATATTTTAAGAGGAAATTAAAAGGACATAGTTTTATGTTTCTATTATAAGTATGGAAATGGGATTTTTGCCTATTTCACAAAATAGAAAAATATATTAGACAAACTATAAACATATGGTTTATATTGAAATAGTTTAAATCATTCAAAATATAAAGGAAAGAAGCATATTAGGGAAAACATTTTCATATGTAATTATTATGAAAATCTAACAAGTAATTGGAGTACTGATCCAAGTGTATAACAACTAAGATTCATTTTCTAAGTGGTAAGATAGAAATTGAATAGACAATGTGAAAAGAAAAAAACCATAAATCATTACCTGAAAAACTGATAAAAATCTCTATTATTTAGATGAATATAGATATGAATGAACTAAGATAGCAATTTAACTCTCAATAAATGGCCAAAAAGATAAAATAAAATGTTTTAAAAATCACTTCAACATCAAGGTTCTCTCTAGGGGAACAGCTTGTACATGCACAGTGATGGAGATGCAGTAAGAACTGGATGAATCAGGAAAAAATTCCTTTTTGTGATAGGGAACACTGGAGCTAAGACTTGAAGGCAAGGATGACCTAATAAAATATTTCCCAAGTGGCTGGGGAGGGAGTGTGGTATATAAGTATCATACAGTTTTATGTTCAATTTCTATTTTTAATATTTTATCCATCTTTTTCTTAAGCCTAGAAGATTAGTATAACAAGAAATGAACCCCAGTTTTATATCAATTGCTGATTCCAAGATGTAAATAATGACAATGAAAATTTCAAAATAAATAAAAATCACTTTGAGCAGAGATAAAAATTGGAATGATCTTTTAGAAAGTAATATGTTGGTATGCAATAAGAGCAATAAAAATGTCCATAATCTTGGACTCAGTAATTCCTCTATTAAGATTATATAATAAGTATTTTGTGGATTGGGGAAAAAGATCTGTCTGTGCATAATATTCACATGTGTTTTATTTCAATAATAGTATTCTATTAGCAACTGGATGGCACAGAGTTCTGGGCCTGATAAAGTTCTGGGCCTGAAGCCATAAAGACATATCTAGATGCATCTTCTTGTGTTCAAATCTGGACTTAGACATTTACTAGCTTTGTGTCCCTGGGCAAGTCACTTAATCTCATTTACCTTAGTTTCCTCATGTGTAAAATAATCTGGAGAAATAAATGGCAGACCCTTCCGGTACGTTTTCCAAGAAAATGCCAAATGTGGTCACAAAGAGTCAAAAGACAAAAACAACTGATCAGCATCAACCAGGATATGCCCAGTACCTGGGGAATGATTGAATTAATTTATGATATATGCATGAAAGGGAAATTCTGTAAAATAAAAAAGATTAATATTATCAATATGAAGGAATATAGGATGGCATATGAAATGATGAAGAATGAAGAAATAGGAATCAAAGTATGTGCAATGACAATAACTGTGAAAAAATAAATCCGTAATTTAAAGAATATGCCAAAGTTCAGAATAAATAAATATTTATTTAATATCAATCATTTAATTTAATTAGTTATTACTTAATTGATATTAATAATAAAATAAAGAATATAAATAAATAAATAAAATCAAAAATCAAAAAATGAATTCAGAAAACAATTCTTGTCTTTTAAGTGATCTATTTTTGTTTTCATTGATTGTTGTTATATTTATTGCTAAAATGTACTGACTAATTTATTCTCATTTTACTAGAGTCTATCATTCATCATAGTATACAGCAAAGTTCTTTCATATTGTGAGGTAACCATCTATGAACATTTCTTCATTACTCCACTATCATTCCATCTTTTTTATTCTTTTCACATCTCCTTTTTCCTGCAGATAGAAATAGCAGAAAATTGGACAATCAAAATAAGAATATATAATTTAATATTTATATGTGCTGGATCACTACACTTTCATATAGTTTCAGCATTCATCTTTGAAAACTTGAAATGAGTTTCTTGAAATCCAGAATCACCTGACCACTCCTTCCTAATATATCTTTATTGTTATATTATCCCTCCCTTAAAATTCTATTTGTAGCTCAGTTGGGTTTCATTTTTGTTTTTGAACACTTCTTGTTGCAATCTGGTCCATAAGCATGAATGAATGGGTTTCCCTTCTGTCACTGCCTTAAAATCTCAGGTCAAAGTTTGCCTGCTCCAAGGAATCTCCTGCAGTTAATTTCCTCTATTCTCCAACATATCCACACTATCCTCTCTAATTACTTGTTTTTTGGTATTAGAAACTCATTTATCATATCCAAGACTTAGGTAAATATTTATCTTTTTTCACTTTAACATACTCATGGCATTTTATATTTTAAGAAAATTTTCTATTTTTTTAACATTTAAGCTTAAACCAACAAGGGGCAAGGCAAATTTTTTTGTCATAATAATCATTATGATTACACTCATAAAGTGCTTTAAGGTTTGAAATGGGTTTTACAAGCATATTCATATTATCCTCACAATCCATTTTACGGATGAGAAAATGGAGGCATATTGGGACTGAGTGACTTGCCCATGGTCATGCAGAATTTACATGTCTGAAGCCATATTTGAACACAAATTTTGTTAACTGCACTGTATTCTATATTGCTGTATCCCACTTAGCCACCTCATTGCCTCCGTACAATAAGTAGAATATATGAAGATATTGATAAAATAATATATTACAATAAGAATAATGTATGAAGATATTGATAAAATAATTATTATATTATATTATGTATGTGTTCCATATAATATATTTCTATCTCATATATACTATATTAATGCATACTATATATAGTAAAAATATATTGCATAATAGAAAGACAGAATCAGAGAATATATGAGATTTGAAAAAATACCTGAAAAAATAATCTAGTCCAACACACACATAAAAACACTCCCACTATAAAATACATGATAAGTGGTTATCTAGCCCTTGCTTAAAGAGCTCTCATGAAGTCAAGGAAGGTGACCCCGACTATTTCTTTTGGCAAACTATGACTTTATTGAACAACTCTAATTGTGAGGGTGGTGCGAAAGTCTGTCAATTTCACATTTTCAATAGCCCTCCCATATATTCCTTTCTTTTTTCTGATACTACCACAAAGATAGGGCAGATCCTCTGTTTCTCATACCTAGACCATGATGGTAGCCTGCTGTTTCTTCAATATGCCAAAAAACTTTCCCTACTCAATTAAGTTATAAAAATGATTTTCCTAAAAGGCAAGTTCAACCCTTTGCAATCCCAGCACCTTCTTAATAAATAAACTTGTTTCCTATTACCTCCAGAATCAGATTTAAAAACTTCTGTCTGACATTCAGAGACCTTCATAACAGAGCCCCGATCACCCACCTTCTTACATTTTACCCTTCTCTGACACATCACCCAGATACTCTGATCCATTGACAGTGGCCTCCTTGCTATTCTCCAACCAAGGCACTCCATCTCTCAGCCCCAGGCATTTTCTCTGGCTACCTCCCATGGCTGGAATTCTTTCCCTCCTCATTTTTCCATTGTAGGTTCTCTGGCTTCCTTCAAAACCCATCTAAAATTGCATATTTTATGGGACACGTTTCCCAATACTTCTTAATTTCAATTACTTCACTTTATTAATTGTTCTTATTTTCCCTTTACATAGCTTATTTGTACATATTAGTTTGCTTGTCTCCCCCAGCTGATTTTGAACAACTTGGAGATAGGGACTATTGTTTCCCTTTCTTTGAATTCCCCAAACTTAGAATGGTGCCTGGAATAGAGGAGGCACTTAATAAATGCTAGTTGATTAAATGTTCTTCTTGATAGGTAGTTTAAACTTGCCCCTGCAAATTTTACCCAGTGTTTCTGGTTCTATCCTTTCAGATCCAATAAGAGTAGTTTAATGCATCTTTTACATGGTAACTGTTCTAATACTTAGATTCACATAATTTGTCCCCTTTGAATCTAATCTTACCTAGGTTATAGTATTCTTGGTCCTTTCATCACCCTTTCTATAGTGTGATCTCAAAGTCCTTCCCGATGCTGCCCTCTCTTCTCTAGAAATTCTCCAGTCTTGCTTTGGTTCTTAATTGTGGTACCCTGAATTGAAAACGAGACTTGAAAAGCTAGCAAACAAATGTACAATATAATCATCCACTTATTACCATGGAAAGTCACATGTGCTTTTGTTTGTTTTTGACTGCCACATCACATTGAATTTTATATCATACTGAAATAGAAATCCATTAAAATTCCTAGAGGCACAACTAAGTGGTACACTGGATAGAGCATCACCCTTGGCACTCAAAAAGCCCTGAGTTCAAATCCAGCTTCAGAAACTTACTAGCTGTCACTTAACCCTGTTTGCCCCAGTTTGTTCATTTGTAAAATGAGTTGGAGAATGAAATGGCAAACTACTCTAGGATCTTAGACAAGAAAATACTAAAAAGAAAGTCCTTCAAAGCACTGGACATGATTGAAACAACTCAACAAAAACAATACAATTCTTAGATATTTTCTCAAAACAACTGGTATTGAACAACTGTCTTCTCCATTTTGTAATTATAAAGCTAGATTTCATATCTAGCAAAGTAAGGCAGATCAATGGGTGGCCTTTTAGTCAGGATGACCTGTGTTCAAATTCTATCTCTAAGTCATATTTGCTCTGTGACTATACACAAGTCACGTATCCTCTCTGTGCCTCAGGAAACTCACCCAAGGACTCCCCTATATCAATGATATTTCAGAATTGGTCTCTTATCAATATTGATATTGATATAAATATCAATGTAGATAATATTCTAGATGTGATGAGAACTATCTGGGAAGTTCATTCTATGAGAGCAGATTGAGAATTCCTTTTTAATTTAGCTTTTCGTTACAGAGCAAATAAATATAGGTCTTCAGAGCTCCCAAATTCAAGCAGGACATAATGGAAAGGGAGTCAGTCTTAGAGTGAGAGGAAAAAAACACCACCACTTTGGATTGAAGGTTTCTATACAAATGAAAATGTAGGAATAGTCCTTAAGTCTTCATCTTGTGTTTAAGGGTACAGATGGGGAACATCAGGGTAGGGTATCTGAGAGCATAGTAGCAAGAGAGCATGCTATGATTCATAGGTAACAAATGTCACTGATCATTCAGAAATTATCTCTACAGGTACAGAATGTTCCCTTTTATGCTACTAGTCAGAGAACTTCCTAGGACATTGTGAGGTGAAGAGAGTTGACAAGAGTACATGATCATTATCTCGTAGAGGTAGGACTTGAAGTTAAGTCTGCCAAACTCCAAGGTTGGCTTCACCATGCTGCCAGAGATGGGGTGGGAGAAGGGAAAGAGGGAAAGAGAAAAGAGAGGGTGCAAAAGCAGGGGAAAGAGAGAGAGAGAGAGAGAGAGAGAGAGAGAGAGAGAGAGAGAGAGAGAGAGAGAGAGAGAGGGCATATGCTAACCAATTTTTAAAAAAATTATTGGGTAGCTGATAGATATTGCAGTCTCTACTCTCAAAAAGGATCTTCCAAATTGTGGCTTTGCAAATCAGGGTCAAGGTTATTGCACAGACCTTTGAAAAATCAGAGGTAAACGCATTATAGAAGGCTTGAATTTTTCACTTGCTGCATAGCCAGTCTTATTTTCGTAGCATGTTTGAAAAGCCCAAAAGCTAAGTTCCACTGACAGAACGGATTTGTAATAAGTCTTAATTGGTTAATTGATACTCAGAGAAACAGTTTCTATCTGAGGAAAGTGTTTAGGGAACTTCCATTTCCAACATCCTCACAACTGAAGAGTTTAATATCAAGACATATCTCCTGCCAAAAAGAAAAAAAAAATTTGAAAAGCTTGCTAATTCAGCAGGCTACTGGAAAATGACAGAAGACCAAGGCCTGACTACCCTCTAGAGTAATTTCTATTATAAAGTAATGGCTGCTAAATATACAGAAATAATCATAGAAAGAGAGATACTCATGGTATCATCTGATGAATCATAGGATTGCTGAAGGATGTCTATACTAGAGGAAATAATGAATATTTGTGAAGGATTGAAGATTCCTTTCTTCCTAACAAATATCAGTCATAGAGTCCATTTTAAAAATGGAAGATAAATAACCTCAGTAATACATCTGCAATATAAATAAGAGCACTGAGGTTCTGGTGTTCTGATTTTAGCTAAAATATAGTAATCCTTAGAGAAAAATCTTTGGGGATTATCTATCAACAAACTAATTCCAAGCAAAAGGGAAAGGAGAGGTGAAAAGAAAAAAACAAAACATCTCAACAAGCAAATCAGGTGTTTTTTTTGGTATGTCAAGGAATTTATTTATAGTTTATAAAAATAATATTTTGGATAAAACATTTTGGGAGAGAATGACTGTTATTTGTTATTTGTTATGTTAATATATTCATATATTTGTTAATAGATGATTATCAGGAAGAAGTCATTTTACACCAATCAAAATTATTTTACAAATGTAACTCTCACTCTTTTCTCTCAAATGGCCCCTTATCCTAAGAAATAGTTTCTGGTTCTTCAACAAATTCATGTCTACTCTTTTCCAATCTGCTAATGAATGATATGTCACACAATTCCACAAGGTCTCTAATGAGACAGTTAACTGAATAATTAAAAGTACCATGCCAAATAAAACTTCCTGTGTCTGAAAAGGTTAATCTTGTTTTAAGAACACTAAAATCTAGAATCAATATCAAAATCAAGTCTTTACCACAACAGTGGCTTCTTAAATGATTACACTCTATTATGTACCTCTCATGTGATGATGATGATGATGAAGAAGAAAATAATTGGAGTAAATAGCCATTTATCTACCAGGTGTTCAAGCCTGTTGTAGGTGTAGTGAGAGCAAACTAGTTTTCCCACAGTTCACCAAAATCTTCTCAACATGGATTTAGCCTATAAAAAATGCTCAGAAAAAAGTGGTACATGCAGTTAGATAACACAATTAGATACAGTAAAAAAAAAAAGATGAATTTGGAGTCTGCAGATATGAGTTCAAATACTGCCTCAAGTAAAGTCAAGTTAGTAAGCATTTATTAAGTGCCTAATATTCCAAGCACTAAATGCTGAAGATAAAAGGAAAGGCAAAAACAGGCTGTTTTTCCTAATCTGTAAAATGGAGGTATTGGACATCTAGGATCCATTCCACTATATCTGTATGACTGCATGAAAATCGAACATTCTGCAAACTGTCTGATATTTACTATTTGAGCAATGTATTGGTCTAACCTCTGCTGATTCTCAAATTGATAGATTTAGTGTTTATGTACTAATCATAATCAGCATCTAATTAGAAAAAATAGAAAAGTTTTATTACTATGGGCTTCTTCCCTTGAGTTAAACAATAACTCTAACATTCACAAGATGTGTGTATAGACACATATGCATATATATTTTTCAAGTATTTATGTGTTTGTGTATATGTTCATAAACCTAGAGAATAACATAATCCAGTTCATCTTATTTTAAACTGTAAGCACCATCTGTGTTCCTAGTAGAATAATTAGTGATATTGATAAATATTTTAGTGGTGTCATAATATTAGCTTGAATCACCAGTTATTCCAATTTTTATGATGTGGGAACTCATTTAAAAATTCCTTCAAGCAAATTTTCCATCATGAAATAACATACAGGTTTCGAAGGAGCCATTTATACTTTTGCTCTGAAAAAAATTATGCTTGCCAAGGTGAATAGCATGGCTTCCATTTTTGCTTATTTGACAAAGAAGAAAAATTGATTCAAGTATTTCCACATGAAAATAAAGGCATCTCAACAGAAGAAAAGTTTAGCTTTGTTGATAGGCTTGAACAGCCCTCAAAATGAATAGATAAAAGAGGACTCAAACATTAATTATCTTTCTCAAAATGTTATTGAGATTTTATTTTTATCAGGAGCCATCATCTCTTGTTAGATTTATAACTGCTCTTTTAAGGAAAATTTATTTAAAGTATATTTTCATTATTTAATATTATTTATGGGGGCCCTTCATACAGCACTTTCAAACAGCAGTCCTTTCCTGACTCTTTTCTATATTCTTGCTTTTCCCTCTTCCCATTACTCTTTGTCCCTATCCCAATGTTCTATTTCTACCATTACCATCAAAAATACCTTTAAGCTTTCACATCCATATTTCTTTATAACTTTAATGTACCTTCCCTGACTCTATTTCCCCCTCTTCCTGATTTTCTGTCCAGCTTTCCTCATTTGTGCTCAATATCCTATACTTGTCATTATGCAAAATATAGCAGATCTTAAAATTTTTACATAGAAATGCAAATGTATCCTCCATTTGATGGGAACTCTATCTGAATTAGTGACAAGGTTAAGTAAAATACACTTATATTGCTTTACATTTTGATGACAAAGGGGTGGAAAGCTACCTGGTGTGTGCACCACTTGAACATAGATGCTGCTAATAAGCTCTTTGCTTTTAAGTGGCCTCACATTTCTATTATTTACATTACTCATTTATAAACTCTGTGCTAATGCATAAAGCTCAAATTTAAAATTAAATTAATTCCTCTGCCCTGACAATATGACTCAGTTTTGTTGGTCTGGTTATACCAAATTTTTTAGAGTGAAGGATATATATTTTTTAATCCTAAAAAGTCTTTTATAACCCTTGTCTGTGTGGTAGTTGTTCCTGATGAGGTGACTATCCACTTGTGGACTATTCTATTGTAGGCTGATGGAGGCAAAGGAATTGTAAACCAAAGTGGTTTGTATTAGATGATCTCAAGGGTCTTTTCTCTTATATTCTGAGTCTATGAAAATCACACTGAGCTATTTACAATTCTCTGTATCACTCTAAGAAAGCAAATGTAGTTCCTTTCCCTGACCCCTCCCTACTTGATTTAGCCTAATGAGGTCATCCATTTGGAAATAGATTTTCTTTCATCTTTATGTCTTATAAAATGTGGAAGTGATTTCTCCAGGCCCTAGTTCCAAGTGCTATATTCTGATGCTACCAATGGCCTGAAGCCAACAGACCTGGAAGCTGATAACCTGTCTGATTGTAGATATCATAATTTTTCTACATCTAATTTTTCTCAACTGAAGTTGAGGAGGTTGGACTAGGTAGCATCAAAAATACTTTCAAGCTTCAGATCTCTGAAATCTACTTCTACGTCACAGCTAAACATTTTGTTAGAGGCATATGGAAACCCCCAGTGAAGCTTTAGGATCATGTCTACCCTGTCAAAAACCTCCTTTCTTTTCAAAACTTGTCTTACTTCTTAAACCTGAGAAATCAGATCAGATTTAGAAATATACACCCTTAACTCCATCTTACAGTATAGGTGGTTGCCAATGATTTGGCAAAGTGATTTCTGCTATAAAAACAAAATTCCAAAGATGACTCTCTTGAAAATACCATAAATATTTCTTTCTACTCATAGAAACTTACAAATAATAAGAGCTTAATAGATGTATACTGAATCCTGACACATAGTAGTCACTTAATAAATGTTTATCAATTGCTTGGGAGAATATTCTATACTAAATATTTTGGGCACATATCTACCAGAAACAATTTTATGATTAGATTATGAATTTTCCTGAGAGAGGGCTAGAAAAGAAGGAAGACATAGAGAGAGGGGGGGAGGAAAATGAGAAAGTGAAGGACAAGGAAGAGACAAGGAAGAGAGAAAGTAGGAGGAGATATAGATTAGATATAAGTATAGGTATAGATGCCAGAGGGGGAGAGAGAGTTTTAGGGTTGAGTTTAGGAACAGTCTTGGGGAACTCTTTTCCTAAAACTTTTAATTCCTCTGTCCACTCTCCCTAAGGATTCTACTTTCTATTTATCAAAGGCAAATCAAGAGAAGTTACATCCTTTGAATAAATCACTGATTTCTTTCCTCTCTTAAAATGATCATTACGCTAACTATTTGTTGGAAGAATCTTCCAAAAGTTGGTCAGGACAGAGAAGCCTGAAAGTAAGTTCAACATTGATTAGAGCTTTGAAAAGAATGCTCTTAAAAGATTTTAGTGCAAGTCATCGGTTTGGAAATGATAATTAAAGAAAGGGATAAGATTTAGCACTCAGAATAGTTTAAAAGTTTCAAACTAGGATCCTGAGAAAATTATTTATACTTCTAAAAAGAGGAAGTAGATATGGAAGGGAGTGGTAGGGACTTACTGTGCTTCCACACCAGGAGCCCCAGACCTGGCTGGGTTGATGAATCATTTCATATTGTATTGCTATATGTCTACATTATTGATAACCTCTTCCTGCTATGCTCCTTTCCTCTCTGCAAAATACTGTACTGTGGAAAGATCTGTTCTATAAATAGTGTCTATAAGACATTATTTGTGTGTGTGTGTGTGTGTGTGTGTGTGTGTGTGTGTGTGTAAATAGCCTCCTTGCTTTCTTTGAGCTTTGTCTGGTCTCTATAACCCTGATTCTCATCTCACTGTCTTTCTATACGTCCTCTGTTCTCCACTCCAACCACTACAGACCTAGTTAATATTTACATTACATCTTTCCCAGACAATTGCAATTACCTTTTAATTCTCCCCAACTCCAGTCTCCATCATCTCCGAATCATTTTACTCTGTCAAAGTGATTTTTTTTAATCAGGTCTGGCCATGCCACACCACTCCTCAGGGAGCTTCAGTAGCTCCCTATTACTCCCAGGATCCAATATAAACCTCTCTGTTTGGCTTTTATAGTTCCCTAGCTGACTTCTATGGACTGTTCTAGGCTCCTTACATTTTATTCCATTTACTCCATGACTCAGAGTAAGCAGGCTTTTAAGTTTCTTGAACCAGACAACCCATTTCCAATCTCTGTGCCTTGGCATTGGTGAGTCCTCATCTCTGGAATGCTCCGTAGCCTCTTCTCCACCTCCTAGCTTCCCTGGCTTCTTTTAAGACTGATCAAATCCTTAATCTAGGGGGTTCTTTCCTTGTTGGCCTAATGCAATCTCTGATGTACTCTGCGAATACACACACAGCCAAATGGTTCAGTGAGATAACAAGTCCAGTATAGAGAGCAATCTATGTAAGTGCACACACACATATAAATATAAACACATGAAACATGTATGTATACATACAACTAGGTGGCTCAGAGGATAGATCACTGGGCCTGGAGTCAGCAGAACATAAGTTCAAATGCAGTTTCAAACACTTACTAGCTATTTTAACCTGGACAAGTCACTTAACCCTGTTTGCCTTAGTTTCCTCATATGAAAAATGAGCTGGAGAAAAAAATGGCAAATCACTCTAGTATATTTTCCAAGAAAACCCCAAATGGGGCCATGAAGAGTTGGACATAATTAAAATGATTGAATAACAACAAAGTAGGTGTTTGGAGTGGCAGCTGGGTGGCTCAGTGGATTGGGAACCAAGCTCAGAGGTGGGAGATCCAAGGTCCAAATCTGGCCTTAAATACTTCTTAGCTGTGTGGCCTTGAGCAAGTCACTTAATCCTCATTGTCTAGCCCTTACTGTTCTTCTGCCTTGGAACCAATACACAGTTGTGATTCCAAGATGGAAGGTAAGGGTTTTATACATATGTATACATATATATATACATATATATTTTTATATTAGTATATACAAATATATTGCAGATATATTTGTATATGTGCATTAAACACACAAGGAATATACTTTTATATAAATATACATGAATCTGGTGAATTTTGTGATACTAAATACAATTTTAGAAACCACTTTATCACTCCATAGGAGCTAAGCATGAAAAGAACTATAATGAAATGTATATTTAGAAGTAGAGACTGATTTTTAAAACCAGCTAGATATCACTTCCATTGACTTTAATCTTCTACCAGATTGATAAGGTGATTTCTAATAAGACATTCATAATTAATTATAATTCCATTATAATAATATATTTTGACTTTCCTCAAAGCTTGACATATCTATATTTAATATATGTAAATATATCTATTATATCAGTATATATACAAATAAGTACACAGATGTAGGTATATGTGATGATTTCATTAGTTTAGGAGATTCTGTGTATGAAACTCTACTGTTGTAGATAAGTAATTTATCAATCAGAAATATTTATTCACAAAGCAAGTTATGATATATGAGGAATTGAAGATTAAGTGTTTTAGTAAACTGCTAATCTGTTTGTAATCTATTATCTATTTATCTTCTATAGATCTCCTTATCCTCACTTACCCTGTAGCAGTCTCATTTATCTATCCCCACTTTAGAGTGAGCTAAGCTCAGGACATCTTATTTCTCAACCGGCCACACTACTCTGGGATTCCTCTGACTTCTCCACCATGCCCCAAGAAGTCTAAAATTTGGACAACTGCATCAAACTTTAAGATTACATCTGCCTTGACACTACCTTGCCTTCCCTTCTTCTAATTGAAGAATTGAGCCAGAAATGTCCAAACCTCCATTTAAGGAGCTCAGCTCAGAACATTTTCTTACTTATCTCCTAGTAAAACCATTTGGTTACTTCTCTGATTTTTCCACCATGACTCTCCACACCTTGGCTCAGCTGGCTGGCCCTACAGGACCTCCTTGCCTCTTTTCAGCATCTATATGTGTGTTGACTTCCCCCATTCAATTGAAAGATACCTTAGGTAAGGGACTGTCCATTTGTTCCCTATTTGTATCTCCAGGGTTTAGTATTATGTCCAGCACATGGTAACACTTAATAAATGTTTTTTGACTATGATTGTTGGAACATCCATGATCAGTTATCCAGCTTCATGCCCTCTCAGGGGCATGGATGTTACACTGTCTATCGTGCATACTGCTATATAAGGAAATTTAAGCCTTTAAATATTTTTATCATCAGCCAAAAAACAATCATACTTAAGAGCTTTAATCATCTCACTTCTTCTGACCAGTAACATTTTAAAGAGTCACTGCCCTCAAACCACTAAATTTCCCAAATTCCCAAAATCACTTGCCCCCAAATACCTTACACATACACAAATATACATATATAAATATCTCTGCATATTAGCAGATCATTGGATGACTATAAGAATATAGTTTATGAGTTAGTCAAGTGTTTATTAAGTACTTAGTTGATACCAAACAATGTGCTAATTAGTGAATTAAATAATTAAATTATTTAAACAAATGCTTGTAAATCATCTAAAAGCTATGTGATTGTTAGCACCCTTAGTTAGTCTTCATGCCCCATCATTATCCCTGCAGAAGTTGAAGGGAGTTGTATATAGCACTGAGGGCCTTTTTAATAGTGTTATTCATTTTGTTAGTCATTGTGGCCAAAGAAAGCATTCCTTAGAAGGCAAACATTTGGAAATAATCCCCTTCTACATTCAGCTAGGCTGGTGCTCAGTCTGTCACTGGGCTCATGCCAAAAGCCTTCTAAGGTTGGCACGTATAAAGTACTTAAGAAATGCCTATGATTAATTCAAGGAATGGTAAAACATGCCATAGAATAGCCTTTGAGAATTTTAAGAATGACTCCCATGTTAAGGTTAATCAGAATAATTAATTTCCTGTGTAACTGATATCACAAAGCCCTTAAAGTGTTAAAATCTCTCTATAAAGCAATTATCCATGCATATGTTAATATATTCTTTACAAAAATATGTGCAGGTATGTGTATATGTTTATATACACACACATATATGTAGACACCCCCACAAGTACATATGACTATTTTTCCCCTTGGAACAAAACATAAATACTTGATTTAATACAGCACATTTATTAAAAGTCACACATCTACCATTTTATTTTATCTGCCCACCCTGAGGTTAAAAAATAAGATTTTGTAAGAAAGAAATTGATATTACAATGTACATACCTTTCCACTTGACTTTGTTATATAGCATCTGTCAACTCTGTTATCATTGATTTTTTTTTTTTTACAGTGATCAAGGACAAAATTGGAATCAGTTTTATTTCAATTCAATAGTAATTCCTGCCTTACATTTATGTAAAATAGAATTTGGCTTAGCACAATACTTAATGTGTAGAATACACTTAATAAATCTCTTGTTTTCACAAATTCAATGATTTTGCCTTTTGTACCACATGGTGTGGTCATTCATTATGAGATATGCAATGATGAATTTTATTTCATTCTCCTTGAATTATAAAGGGACAAAATAATTTTAAATTTTTCAAAGATATCTGTTATTAAAATATTTTTCTATGTTTTCATTGGATTTATGGATTGGGGGAAAATCATAGCCCCATGTAGCTTTTTCCCCATATTTGTTTCTATTTATGAAGGCACACTGAAAAATAAAAAGAAATAGAAAGTAATAGGTAGTAAAAATGTATATATGGTCTAAATTTTGTCTCATAGTCAATTATTAAGTGAGATACGTATGCAAGTATAGATATATGCATATATAGATATATATGTGAATATGTATATCTACATACATGATTTCTAATAATGCAGTAATTAAAATAACATTTCAACATGAGAAAATTTTTTGGCTTTCCCATAGAGTTGAAATGGATTCCATTTTCTTTGTTTCTTTGTATTCCCTAAAATACAGCTGAAAAGTTAACCAAGAATATTGAAGCTAATTAATACTTTTCGAACAATAAAGTGAATGGATATATTTATGCAAAGAATTTGGGCAGAAGAGGCCACGTTCAAATAATTTAATGTCAATGGTGATTTTCCCTGAAGAGATGAAGATAGCAGGAAACTAAGTCATAGACCTAAATGGTAATCCCATCTACAACTAATTGTTTTTATCAAACCAAATCTATCATATGCTGGCTGTGCATGTTTTCTGTACCTTTTATTTGGTGAGAAAGTTTTCTAATATATATATACATGTAGATATAAATATATATATATATAATTATATTATGTAAATATTGTTATGCATGTATTACACATAGACAAGTTCAGAGACCACAAACTGAAGAATGAGTTTTCAAATTAAATATTAAATTAGTAAATACAAAATTAATGTCTTAAGGGGGCAGCTGGGGCTCAGTGGATTGAGAGTCAGGCCTAGAGATGGGAGGTCCTAGGTTTAAATCCAGCCTCATACACTTCCCAGCTGTGTGACCCTGGGCAAGTCACTTGACCCCCATTGCCCACCCTTACCACTCTTTCACCTATGAGCCAATACACAGAAGTTAAGGGTTTAAAAAAATTAATGTCTTAATAGTAACATTAGCTCCCAGGTAGCCCATAGGATAAAAAATAACTCTTTGGTAATCATTTATGAATGGTAGTACAATTATGCTAGGCTTTTTATTCTTCTTTTCAAAATCTACCTTCAATGTGAATTTCATATTTTTAAAGGATCAAGTCTGCCTTGGGCTTGAAGAAAAGTATTTGTGCTCATTGTAGAAAGATAAAGTGCAATAATATTACCTATACAAGCTCATTTTGTTCAAGAAATATGCAGATTTTAACAGTTATGTTCAAAGTTTCAACTTATCATTCAATATTCTGTTATCAGTATTCTAAATTACAGAAACATTTGTCTATTTGTTTTATTTTTTGAACCTTTATCTTCTGTCTTAGAATCAATACTAAATATTGGTTTCAATACAGAAGAACAGAAAAGACGCAATTGAGGTTAATTTACTTGCCCAGGGTCACAAAGCTAGGAAGTGAGGACAGATTTGAATCCAGGATCTTCCATCTACAGATGAGGCTTTCTATCCACTAAGCCACCTAGTTATCCCTTCTTGTTTGCATTAAAGATTGCATCCAAAATAGAATCATAAAATTTTGGGACTGAAAGTATTGAAAAATCTCAGAAATAATGATGATGATGATAAATATGCAAATACAACAATTACTACTACATAAAATAATAACGATAAAAAAAAGCTACAACTAGGTGACATAATAGATGGAATGTTGAATTTGGAGTCAAGAAGAACTAAGTTAAAAATTGTCTCAAATACTGGCTTAACCGTGAGACCCTGGGCCATTCTCCTAACTTCTGTTTGTATCATTTTCCTCATCATGAACATTGAGGATAATAATAGTATCGACTTTCCAGTATTGCTCTGAGGTTCCAACAAGATATTATTTGTAAAGTGCCTAGCTAATATAATAGGGGAACAAAGAGTCTGACACTACTGAAATAACACCATAAATGCTAACTAATATTCCTACCTATTCTAAGTCTCCTGATTTGTAGCTGAGAAAATCGAGGGTTGAGTGGGTACCTCCCAAAGCAGTACTAGAAACAGAGCTGAAAACAAAATCCATATGATCTTGGGTCTCTATTAAATACCCCACCACCATTCCTCCCACCCCAAAAAAGAAAAGGTGGGTAGAAATAATTTTTCCTAAAAAAAATTCTAGTGTGTTTTCTTTAGAATGTAAGTAAAATGCCATCTTGAATGCATTGATTATATCCTCATATGTATTATGTTTCACTGTGGGCAAATTTTTTCTTCTCCACATTCAATGGTAAAGTTCCAAAGAGAGAGGATTCTGTCTCATTCATCTTTGCAGGTCACTTAGCACACTACATTTGAATGATTGTTAAATTAAATAATGATGCAAATGTCCAATCCATTCAAGTTGCTTCCTCTTTTAGAATAAATGCTACTCCAATACTTCAGGCATAAATGAATAGGGCACAGACTGAAAATTCATTTGTGACTAAGGGATATGACATAGGATCATATGTTTAGAAATGGAAAAGCTTAGTCATTATTTAGTCCAATTGCATTATTTTATACATGGGGAAATTGAGGGTTTGGCAGATGAAGTCCAGAGAAATAATGAATAGCAGAGATGCCATTTGCATCTACCTCTTCTCACTGTAAATATAGCACTCATTCTTTGGAAGCATATCATCATAACATGTCAGAAGTTCCAAATACAGTATTTTGCATTTGTGCCTCTGTAGTGGCACCTTTGGGAGGGGGGTGCAGCTAGATGTCTCAGTGCATAGAGCATTGAAGGTGGAGTCAGGAAAACCTAAATTCAAATCTGATCTCAGATATTTACTAGCTGTATGGCCCCAGGTAAAGTTTGCCTTAATCCACTGAAGAAGGAGACAAGGATGTAAACTGAAATAATATTGCCTTGACTTAGCTAAGACAAAAGAAAATTCAATCTCTCCTGAGGAAAGAAGCTGTCTTTATATAGGGTTAGTGATGCTTTGTAGAAATGCAGCATCATGTGGCAGGATATAATATAGGCACATCCTGTTTAAGGACTACCTACTTGGCAGAAACACAGCCATAAAATATTCTTTTCATGTTATCTGATGCTATAGTGACCCACTTCAAGAAGAGTATAAGGAAAGAAAAAAAAAAGAAAAGGCAATAAAGCCAAACTTTTCAAGCTTGATGGCATCTAGTCAAACTTGCTTAGTGAAACAAATGCATTTGTTCAATCATTATATCCTTTAAGAAGTAGTTATTGGACACCAAAAATTTTACTGATCAGAAGAGCTAGGTCCTAGATTCAGCTTACTTTTCTCAAAACCTTACTGTCAACATTCAAATGAAGGAAAAAAATAAATTATTTCACAGTTGTGGGGAAGAAATAATGGGATTCATAAAAGTAAAGGCAGGAATGGAAGGCATTATTATTTGCATGATAATAAATAATTAAAAGACAGCAATAGAAAGCAAACAGCTAAACAAAGCATACTATTTTAAACAAATAATTTTGTTTAAAGCTTCAGGGCATGGAAATGAGAAGATAACATATGGCCATCCATTTTTCATTATAGGGGACTATTTGCTTGGGGTACACATATTTAGTGTTACCCTGAAGAGAAGCAAAGTAAATTCTCTGTCTTTGGTTGATCTGTTGCAGAAATTAAATTTAAGGAAACAGACAGACCACAGGGCAGTTTTCTCTCTTACCCATGGATCCCACCCCTGCAGCTGTGTGTGAATGAAATGTTTGTATTTTATAATTTATTTTTAATGCTATCAGAAAAATTTAGTTTCCTTTAAGTTTTTATATATTGAGAGATTGCATTCATAAGTGATTCTTTTTTCAGTTTGTTTTGGTTATAATATTTCCCTGAAAAAAATATTCCCAGTTTAAAATATGAGCTTTAAGTCAAGGGAAGGTAATTTAAAGAAATTTGCGGGGAGATAAATTTTAGAAGGACATTTGATTAAATCACTCATATATTTATATAGGTAGATATGTATGTATGTAGGTATAAATGTATGTGTATATATGCACTTACATATAAATATATGCTATGAATGTACACTTTTTGGCTATATAGTTTCTGAGCTTAGAACAAGTTAGGAGGAGGCAATACCAAATACAGCAGCACAAAAATGGACATTGGACCCAAAATTCCCTTTTGTGGTATCAAGTGTCAAATTTCTCTTTGTAGATACATGTGTGTATACTTATATGTATATAGGTGAATCAACATTATAAGTATATATGTATAGTTATACCCACATATATGTGAAAGATATGTATATACAAACATATCTAGAGTACAATTCCATCAAATAAGCTTTTAAATGTGGATGTCATTCTATTGCAAATATTAATAATATGGAAATAAATTTTGAACAATGATATATGTATAACCCAGTGGAATTGCTTGTCAGCTCTGGGAGTGGGGAGGGAAGAGGGGATGGAAAGAACAAGAATCATGGAACTATGAAAAAATATTCTAAATTAATTAACTAATTAATTAATTTTTAAAAGACATAAAAAATATGGATGCCAGATAAAATTCTGAAACTTTTCCTGAAGATAAGCCTGAGTGGAGAAAGAAGGAAAACAAAATTCCTTTCCAGAGATATCTCTCTACAGAAGTAACTGTGGATAAAAAGTTAGGCAGGAAAATAAATATAGGAATTTGGTCTTAAATTCTCCTATACAAGTAATTTCTAGGTGAATGTTTTCTTTTAAGATTTGAGTTCAGAACATTATATCTCATCATAATGGAGCTGTGTAATTTCCTATAAAATGAAACATAAAGTACAGAGTCACTAGCATTCTGATCCTTTGTTATTTATATTCATATTCAGAAAATGGCCCAAGATTCCATATCAGGCAGAATGTCATCAGAGAGAATTATTGACAATTTTATCAGCACCCTAAGAAAAATTCTTCATGGTTAGGATGAATGAGTGTACATATCATTAGCATTACTTGTTATATAGTTTGCATTGGGAGGCATTTAGTATTGTTAAATCTGGTAGATTATCTATCATTAGAGGAAGTCTGGAGCACTGGGACAAGTAAAAGTTTAAGAGCTGGAGTTTGAGGTCATGAGTTCTAATCCTAGGTCTGATTTTAATATTTGTGTAACTATTGAAACACCACTTTAATTCTCTAGGACTCATTTTCTTGTTTGTAAAATTAAGGGTTAGAGCAGATGGTTTTTAAGTTCTCTTTTGATTTTACCTTTTATGGACCTATGATCCTAGAAGGGGAGAATTCTAACGATCATCAAAAATGGTATGCAGTAGTAGGTGGGAAAAGAGGAGATAGATTATGGAGCTGAGAAGGCTGAACTATCTGTATGGAAAATACAGAGAGGTTGGTTGGAGCCTACATAATCCAGCTCATGAGAACTGATTATTAAATTTTCAGTGTGAAGAGGAAAAGGACCTATTTGTAGAAAAAATGTTTATCACAGCTCTTTTTGTGGTAGCCAAGAACTGGAAACTGAAGGGATATCCATCAATTGGTGGATGACTGAGCAGGTTGTGTTATATGATTGTAATGAAATAGTATTGTACTATAAGAAATGATGAACAACGTGATCACAAAAACCCTGGATTTATATGAAGTGATGCAAAGTGAAGTGAGCAAAATCAGGAGAACAATGTATATACAGTAATAGCAATCAAGTACAATGATCATCTGTGAATTCATAACTATTAGCTGTACAGCAAGAATCTAGGAAAACTCCAGGGGAGACATGACAAAAAACACTATCCACTGCTAAAGAAGGAACTAATAGAGTATGCCATTTTTACTGTATTTCATCCTTGATTTTTTCTAGTGTAAGTAATATGCATCTTCTTTCACAATATATTGACTTTGCCATAACCCCTCCAACTTTTATTATAATCAAATATAAAAAAATATAAAAAAACAATACATTGACATAGAATTATGTATTATATCATAAAAATGTACTATATATAATATTACCTGCCATCTTGGGGATAAGTAGGAAAAAGGGAGAGAACATGGATTGCAAATTGTTAGAAAATGATTATTGAAAATTGAATCATCATTAAATCTGGAAACAGTTAAAATAATTTTAAAATAAATTTTAAAAAATAAAATTTCATTGTATGCATTTGCATTGGAAAATCAGCAAACCTTACAAATTGTGACTTAATGGCTTGTTTTGTTGATTGTCTAGACTTGAAATGATGGAGAAAATGTCAATAATGTAATTTAAACAAAAGGTTCAGGTGTGCATTTTTGTTCCTGGGGAGGGCCAGTTGTTAAACATTTCCTAGCACATAGCTGAATATATTAGTGAGGACTATTGCATAGAAAACTTAGGATAATGGAACTTCAAGTTAGAAAAGAATATCACTGAAGGAAAAAGTATGGCAGCAAAGATAAATTTCACTCTAATAGAGACATTATATGAATAATTATCTAAAATCATGGAATCAGAGATTTAGAGCTGAAACAGCAAACTTAATCAGATCCCTTAATTTTACAAATGAAGAAAATAATACTTAGTTAAGTGCTACCTAAGTTCACACAGACAATAACTGGCAGAGTTGAAATTTGAACCCAGATTCTTTGACTAAATCCATTGATCTTTCTATCATATCATGAGTAAAATATATACAAACTTTCCCTACTAGAAAAAAAAAACACATCTCAACATCCAATCTGAGAATTCATGACATAGCAAAGCAGTTGACACATTGCCTTGTGTTATGTAAATTTTTTAAGTTGCATATCATCAATGTGGTATAATGACACCCAGGGCCACCTCTTTACAATGGTGCCTCATGTCTTAAAGTAGAGGTTGGTCATCTGAAATTGTGGCAATTGTGACTAGCATAAATAACATAAATAAAGAAAAAGGAAATATGTTGAAACAAAAAGAGCTTTGCCCAGGAGTCAGGAAACCTATATTATAGTCCTTTTTTAATCACAATCTACTTATGTCACTTAGAGCAATTTACTTAATTTTTCTCATGTGCTAAACAAATGATTAGAAAAAAACCTAAAATCCCTTCTAATTGTGATTTTAATGAACTGAAATAGTGAACACACCTGAAGCATTTCCAAAGTCAATCCTACTATGCCCTCTTGGTTTCTTTTAGCGATAAATTCAATGTAACGGAATAATTTTAATAGGTTTGGGGAGGATATTCTGAAGATTTCTCAAAGATTTGTTCACAGAAGGCTTCATAGAGGAGAGGTATGATTTACTTTGAACATTGATGAATGGATGAGGTGTAGATAAATGGAAGACAGGTGAAAGTATTTCAGTCAGGACAAATGGCATTTTAGTGACATCTAGGTGGCCCAATGGTAAGAGCACTGGGCTTGGAGCCAGCAAGATTTGAATTAGAATTTGATTTAAGATTTCAACTAGAGGCCACATTCCAGGAGTGGAGCCAAGATGGTGGAGTAATCCTTAGCAGCTCTGTTCCACCATGAGAATCTTCCCCAAACAAAATTAAAATATCACCACAAAATGAATACAGGAGTGAAAGAACCAAGAAGGAGTCAGAGTGAAACAACTTTCAAGAAAAAAAACAAACAAACTCAAAAGGTAGGCAACAAACATTTAGGGCACTGGGGTGAGAAGAAAGCAGACCCAACAAAAGCTATAGCAAGGAGGGAAGAGCAAGACAAGAGTGAGCCACCCCCACCTGCTTATATCTGCTGTCCAGGGTTCTGGAAATTATACCTGAGCCATCATACCCATACCACTTAAAATTTCAAACCTGTGGAGAAGTCCAGAACACTAGACCAGGGAATTCTAGTTTGGGCTAGGGACTTAATTCACACCTTGGGGTGGATGATAGTACTAAGTACTAAATACTAATTACTGATCTTTTTACCTAATGCTCAGGGTGGAATTCTAAGATAGGAAAATCAAGGGTGTGCCCAGTGAGACTAAACACTTGAGACTAAGCCTGAGGTTAAAATTTGATCACTCTCTGAACTGGCAAGATCAGAGTGAGATCAAAAGCTTACACCTAAGCCTGAGGCAAGTCTTTAAGCTTTTGGCATCACAAGAGCCAATTTAATCAGCAGGGGGAAGGGGCTCTCAGAGCTTTTAGCCTTCAGACCATCACATCACTCCCTCCTGCCTACCCTATAGTTAGATAGGAAAAAATGAGCAAAACACAGAAAATAACTATAAATAATTTTTATAAATACAAAGAGCAAGGTACAGACACAGAAGGGGACAGTGAAAGCAAAGGAAAGACAAAAAAAGTCCAAAAGAAAAATACATATTGGACACAGATTCTGGAAAACTCAAAAAGGATTTCAAAAACCAAGTAAAAGGGGCAGAGGAAAAGTGGGAAAGAGAAATGAAAGTGATGGAAGGAGAAATGAAAGTGATGCAAGGAGAAAGGAAAATAAGGCAAGAAGAAATGGACCAATTGAAAAGGGAGAACCAAAAAAACTGGCAGAGGAAATTCAGACCCTAAAAATCAGAATTAACCATCTGGAAACTAATGATTTCAAAAGATATCAAGAAACAATAAGGCAAAATCAAAGGAATTAAAAATAAAGGAAAAAATGAAATACCTTATTGCAAAAACAACTAACCTAAAAAATAGATCCAGGAGATACAATTTGAGAATTATGTGACTACCCGAAAGCCATGAACAAGAAAAAATCTTGGATATCATATTACAAGAAATGATCAGAGATAACTTCCCAGAGATCCTCTAACAAGAAAATAAAATTGAAATAGAAATAATTCATAGATTACCTGCAGAAAGAAATCCTTAAATGTCAAATATAATTGCTAAATTCAAAAGCCAACAAGCCAAGAATTAAATACTTCAATCAGCCATAAAGAAATCTTTCAAATACCATGAAGCTACAATCATGATCCTACAGGACCTAGTGGCTTCTACATTAAAGACTCAAAAGGCATGGAATATAATATTCAAGAAGGCAAAAGATTTGGGTTAACAACCCAGAGTCACCTAGCCAGCAAAACTGAATATATTCTTTCAGGGAAAAAATGGACATTCAATAAGATAGGAGATTTCTAAGCATTTCTGATGAATAAGCTAGACCTAAAGAAAAAATTTGAAGTCAAACATGAGACACAAGAGAAGTCTAAAAAGGTAAATAGGAAAGAGAAAATTTAAAGGACTCATTAAGATTAAAATATTTATAAGTCTACATGTAAAGAGGATTTCTGTAATTCTCAAAAGTTACTCTTGGTAGTACAGAATTTAGAAGGAATTTACTCAGAAGGTGGAGAAGTAAGCAGATTATGATGATGTGATACATATGTAAATATGATGATATAGAAAAAATATGTATGTATGACATGATATATAGGCATATGAATGATATGTAAAAAATATCAATCAAGGGCTGAGAGGGTTGCACTGAGAGAAAAGGGAAGGGAGAGATGAAATGGGGTAAATTATATGACATAAATAAGTATGAAAAATCATTATAGAGAGGGGAAGAGAACAATGGTAACAAACAAGGCTTAAACTTTACTCTCATTGTAAAGGACTCAGAGAGGATGAAACAGGCATATACAATGAGATGTAGAATTCTATGTTACCTTATTCAGTGGGGTATAGAATTCTATTTTATCCCACAGAAAAGTAGAAGGGGAAAAGACAAAGAAAGAGGTAGGTAATTGGAGGGACAAGAAAGTTGGTTGGGTGACAAAAAGCAAAACATTGGTGAGGAAGAACAGAGAGAAGGGGAATAGAGCAGAATTAAAATGGGATAATATGATGGAAGGCAATATACAGTTAGTAATCATAACACTGAATGTGAATGGGATGCACTCACCCATTAAATGGAAGCAGAGAGAAGAGTGAATTAAAATCAGAATCTACTATATGTTGTTTACAAGAAACATATTTGAGGCAGGGTGACATGCACAGATTCAAGGTAAAAGGCTGGAGCAGAATTTAAGTAAAAAAAAAAAGTAAAAAAGCAGGATCAGCAATCATTATACCAAAAAAAGTTAAAGTAGAAATTGATCTGATTAAAAGAGGTAAGGAAGGAAAATATATTCTGGTAAAAGGTACTATAAACAATGAAGTAATATCATTACTAAACATTTATGCTCCAAATGTTGTAGCATCTACATTTCTAAAGGAAAAATTAAAGGAACTCAAGAAGGAAACATATAGTAAGACCAGATTAGTAGGGCATCTCAACCTTCCCCATTCAGAAATAGATAAATCAAACTCAAAAATAAAAAAGATGCAAGGGAAATGAATGAAATGCTAGAAAAGTTAAAGTTAATAGATATCTGAAGAAAACAGAATAGGAATAAAAAAGGAATATACCTTCTTTTCAGCAGTAAATGATACATATACAAAGATCAATCATGTACTAGGGCATAGAAATATTGCAAACAAATGCACAAAAGAAGAAATGCAGCTTTTTGAGATCATAATGCAATAAAAGTTGTATTTTACAAGGGTACATTGAAAGGAAAATTTAAAGGAATTTGGAAACTAAATAATCAAATTCCTCAAAACTAGTGGGTCAGAAAAGAAATCACAGAAACAATTATCAACTTCATTAAAGAGAATGACCATTAAGAGACATCATAACAAAACCTACGGGATATAGCCAAAGCAGTACTCAGAGGAAAATATATATCTTTGAATGCATATAAGAACAAAATAGACATGGAGGAGGTTAATGAATTTAGTTTTCAACTTTAACAAAATTAGAAAAAGAACAAATTAAAAATTCCCAGATAAAAACTAAATTGGAAATCCTAAAAATTAAAAGAGAAATTAATCAAATTGAAAGTAAAAGAACTAATGAAATAAATAAGAAGAGGAGCTGGCACTTTGAAAAAACAAATAAAATAGATAAAGTACTGGTTAAGCTAATAAAAAAGAAATAAGAGATTCAGTTTAACAATATCAAAGATGAAAAGTGTGATCTCATATCTAATGAAGAAAAACTTCAGGTAATTATTAAGAAATATTTTGCCCAGTTATATGGCAATTTATATGATAATCTAGGTGAAATGGGTGAATATATACAAACATATAAATTACCTAGATTACAAAAGAAAAAATAAAATATTTAAATAATCCCATCTCAGAAAAAGAAATTAAACAGACCATCAAGAAACTTCCTAAGAAAAAATCCCCAGGATGGATTCACAAGTGAATTCTATGAAACATTTAAAGAACAACTAATCTCAATACTACACAAATTATGTGACAAAATAAGCAAATTATTTTTCTGACACAAATATGGCATTGATTCCAAAGACAGGCAGACCAAAAACAGAGAAAGAAAACTACAGACCAATCTCCTTATAAACATAAATGCAAAAAACTTAAATAAAATACTAGAAAAAAGACTCCAGTAAGTGATCATGTGGCTTATCCATTATGACTAGTTGAGATTTCTAAGAGGAATGCAAGTATGGTTTAATATTTTTAGGAAACCATCCACATAGTTGACCATATCAATAATTAAACCAACAGAGATCATAAGATTATCTCAATAGATGCAGAAAAAGCCTTTGACAAAATACAGCACCCATTCCTATTGAAAACACTAGAAAGTATAGGAATAGAAGGGGCATTCCTCAAAAGAATAGTCTTTATTTAAAGTCATCAGCAAGTATAATCTGCTACAGCGACAAGTTAGAAGCCTTCCCAGTAAGGACAGGAGTGAAGCAAGGATGACCATTATCACACCTTTTATTCAATATTGCATTAGAAATGCTAACAGTAGCAACTAGAGAAGAAAATGATATTGAAGGGATTAAAGTAGGCAATGAAGAAACTAAACTATCATTTTTTGCAGATAATATGATGGTATACTTAAAGAATCCTAGAAAATCAACTAAAAGACTAGACTAGTGGAAATAATTAACAACTATAGCAAAATTGAAGGGTATAAGACAAACCCACATAAACCATCAGTACCAAAATTAGAAGGAAAACAACAAACTAGGAGAATATTTTTATAACAAAACTTTCTGACAAAGGTTTACTTTCCTAAATATATAAGGAAATAAGTCAAATTTACAAAAAATCAAGCCATTCCCCAATCAACAAATGGTCAAGGGACACGAATAGACATTTTTCTCATGATGGAATCCAAACTATCAATAAGCACATAAAAAAGTGTTTCAAATCATTCCTTACTAGAGAAATGCAAATTAAAACAACTCTGAGGTACCACCTTACACCTAGCAGACTGGTCAATATGGCAGCAAACGAAAGTGATAAATATTGGAGGGAATGTGGCAAAACTGGTACACTAATACACTGTGGGTGGAGTTATGAATTGGTCAAACGATTCTGGAGGGCAATTTGGAACTATATGCAAAGGGCTTTTAAAGAATGCCTGCCCTTTGATCCAGCCATACCACTGCTGGGTTTGTTCCCCAATGATATAATAAGGAAAAATATTTGTACAAAATATTTATAGCCACACTCTTTATTGTGGCAAAATATTGGAAAATGAGGGGGTGTCCATCAATTGGGGAATGGCTAAGCAAGTTATGGTATCTGTTGATGATGGAATACTACTGTGCTGAAAGGAATAATGAACTGGAAAGACCTCAAGGATGCAGAATCAAAGGAGTAGAACCAGAAGGACATTGTACATACTGACCGATACATTATGGCACAATCAAATGCAATAGACTTTTCTACTAGCAACAATGCAATGATCCAGGACAATCCAGAGGAACTTTATGAAAAAGAACTGTGGGAGCAGAAATGCAGGAGAAAAATATTTCATTGATCTCATAGTGCCATAGAGATGTGATTAAGGATTTGATGTTAAAAGATCACTCTACTTCAAATATTAATAACATGTAAATAGGTTTTGAATAATGATATATGTATAACCCAGTGAAATTGCTTGTCAGCTCTGGGAGGGAGGCAAGGGAAGAGGTACGGGAAATTATGAATCATGTAACCATGGAAAAATATTCTAAATAAAAAAAGATTCCAACTAGGTATGTGACCCTGGACAAGTCATTTGACTACTATCTACCTCTGTTTCTTCCACTGTAAAATGGATATAATAATGCCACCTAACTTTAAAGATTGCTGTGAACATCAAATGATATAATATTTATTCAGCACTTTACCAAAGTGCCTAGCACTTAGTAGCCATTCAATAAATACTGGTGCCTTCCCTTTTTATTTCCCCTTCCCTTTCAAGCTGTTAACTACTTGATTGTATATTTCTCAACCTGGAAGAAATCCCATCCAGTTTGGATATTATGCAAATATATTGTGTTCTGGAAGAACACATACCAATTGGAGATACAAAGGAACTCAGTATCACCTGTAATTGTGTGAGTATTTCACTCTGCTGCTGAAAAATTAGCATAGTTTATAATACCTGGCACCTTCTCAGCCTATATTCCACAAAGTTAATTTGGCCAAATGTTGGCAGTTATGGTAATTGCTGTCACTGGGGCCAACCTGTCACACAAGCAGAGGGAGGATCTACCTACTTAAAGAGATAAGAGGGAAGACAAAAAGCCTATCTGGATTTCTTCCATCAGGATACCACACTGCTTACATGTCCCACATTACTGTGGTCCTTAGAGTGATTCTGGGTATATAGATATGTCTCAAATGGGATGAGTAAGGCATCAGTTAGTTGTCATGGTACCAATTGTTAGTATCTGATAAATGCTTTGGAATTCATCATTTCTTAGCAAAGAGCAGGACCCTACCTAAATCCATCAGTAAATTTATGAATTTGAACAAGATTTAGAGAAAAGTTTGACAAAGGGGTAGTCATGAGACATTGCAGTGAGGTGGCAAAGGATGCATGAGAAAAGGATAGGACAACATTTGAATAAACAGTAAAGGCAAACTTTTACTTCTTCAAAATTATTCCTATGGTTAGCTGTTACTATTTTATACCTAGATAATGTCTCCTTAATGTTGCTAGTTCAATGTTGTACCTTACTTTCCTTTCAATTCAAAAGTTACTAAGTCAATATGACATAAAAGATAGAAAGCTTGCCTCAGAAACATAAAGATCTGGGTTTCATTTCTGCCACCTCTGTGGTATGCTGGCTGTGTGAGCCTGGATAAGTCACATAATACCTCACCAGCTCAGGCAACACTCTGGACTAGTTGCTTTAGAATTGTTGATGATTTGCAATGGAACCTGGAATTATGTCATTAGGGAATCCTGTATACTAATGAAATTATGAGTCAAGTAAAAATCATAAAAATAAAGGATTTCTTACTGGTTTGGTTAAATCACAAATCACAATAGGAAAAAGCACTGTCTAATTGTGATTGTCTTCTCCACCAAAATTTAAAATGTCATATATTTTATAGAAATTCATGCTTTAAAACAAACTAAAGTCCAATTCAAAATTTGAAAGCTTGATGCAAACTACTGATTCAAATTTTGCAAGTTGCAGGTTAATTCTTTAGTTTTTGTTTCCTTATTTCTTTCCCCAATGTAAGGAATTGGGGAAAGTGTTTTTCTCTCATCTCAATTCACTTTCACAGCTAGTTGTAATTTTAAACCTACAAATGCAGTGGTTCATGCACTGTGATCTATTTACAAGTTGTGACTCTCTTTGGGTGAAAATTTAAAAAAATTAAACAACAACGACAACAAAAGTCATTGTAATTTATTGAGCACCACAGTCACATCCATAGAGATCAGGTATAAAATAGGAGCTTGGACCTGATGAGCATATGAAACCTAATAGTGGAATTTTAATTCAAGAGTTTAGGATTTCAATTCCAGCCCAACTCTTGAATGTCAGCCAATCTAGGGAGGAAATAAGTTATCCCTTTCTCCCATTTGTTCCCCCTCCATTTCATGTCAGTGGAGGCAAAGGACTAATAAGATATGAGACAGAAATACAAGAAAAAAAACACAAAGAAAGATAATCACTGACAGGAGGAAAGCTTTGTGTAGAGTGACCTTTAAGGGAAGTGAGGAGGCACAGTGGATAGAGTGTTGGTTTAGAATCAGGAAGACTAATCTTCAT
Source organism: Gracilinanus agilis (assembly GCF_016433145.1). Taxonomy (NCBI): domain Eukaryota; kingdom Metazoa; phylum Chordata; class Mammalia; order Didelphimorphia; family Didelphidae; genus Gracilinanus; species Gracilinanus agilis. The sequence goes on from NC_058131.1 coordinate 100,782,610, forward strand.
GAGTTCAAATCCAGCCTAAGACACTTACTAGCTGTGTGACTTTGGGCAAGTCACTTAACCCTATTTGCCTAGTTCTTCATCTATAAAATGAGCTGGAGAAGGAAATGACAAGCAACTCTAATATATCTTTGCCAAGAAAACCCTAAAATGGTGTCATGAAGAACCCAAATAATTATACAACAAAAAAGTAACCTTTAGAAGCAGAAAAGAATGCTACATACAGAATCAAGAAATTTGTAACCAAAAATTGTGGGTTTACCCTGTAGCAACACATGTTCTCTACTCATGTCCCTCTATTGTTGTACTCTAAATGTAAACCTACTATTTCTTGATCCTTGAAGAAAGCTAAGTATCCTCTAGGAGGAGCAGATATTGGTAGTAGGGGCAACCTAAGGGAAGGCACAGATGAGGAAGACTGAATGCTGGACTCATAGGAGAGCAAGTCAACCAGTTTGTGTAGAATCTCTGGAGCCTATATCCTAAGAAGATTTTTTAAAACTTACCCTATGATTCTTTGAGTAAGCAAATATAAGAGAGGCAAATTGCTAAGATGGATTATGGCTAAACTTGAAATCAGTCAGAAATAAGTTCAAATCCTGCCTCAAAAACCTACTAATAATATGACCATGAACAAATTACTTCTCTCTGTTCTTAATACCTGTCATATTATTGGTAGGCTTAAATAATATATAATTGATATAAGGAATTTTTGCAACATGTGAAATACCATACAAGATATCCCAAAAGTGGTAAGGCAGTTCTTAAGCCTTAATAGATTAAAAAACACTATTAAACTGCATTAAGACTTTTGGAGCACACTGCATAATTGGCAGCTGCTATTATTATTATTGACAGAAGGCTTCTTTAGTAAGTTTACTTTGGCAGCTGTGTGGCAGACTGGACTGGAGTGGAAGAATCCTTGGATATAATTGATGAAACAGTATCAGCAAACAGTTTATTTGTAAAATTAATTTCATTATAGAACACTATTGTACTTTAAGCCACATCAGATTGACATATTTATTCAAATTGTAATGGATGGAATATCTCTACTTTGATCTTCCCTACCGTCTTTGCAGACCTCAAAAGGCAGAAAAATTAAACATCTTGTTTTGAATCTTTTTCAAATGATACACTGAAATGGCATAACATTTTGTATTACCTAAGCAATCTTAGCACGCATAGGAGAACTAAAACCTTCCTATTGATACCATTGACTAATATCATGTACCATTTTATCTTAGTTTTGAAGGAGAAGAACAAAGCTGTTCATTGGATGACATTTCCTAAATGCTCACTGACACAATACACTGAGAACTCCTTCTGTATGATTGGGAAGCACTATTAAAAGGCAGTTTCTCTAGAAAGGTATTCTTTTCATCAACTGACATGAATTCCTAGAAAATAGCATCTGACTCAATAGTGTGAGAGTTTGACTTCATTCGCCTGTAGCAACCAGTGTTTTTGTGCTATAAAATAATAAAAAATAGATTTCTATCAGGATGTATTTGTTAAAATGACTATAAAGAAAATACATCTCAGTTTCCATGGTATAATATCAAGAGTTTAACTAAGGTACTGAAAGAAACATCTGAACACCTGAGAAGATGGTCTCCCAACTCAGCAGAATGTCTTATTTGTCCCTTCTACTTCAAAATCTATGTTCCTATGATCCTATAATTTAGATAAATTATTCCTTACAAACAGAAATATCAATAACAAGACCCCACCAAACATTTATTAGAATCTAATCTGTTCTAAATATATGAGGTACTGGAAATCCGAAGGCAAAAATGAAATAATTCTTGCCCTCAAGAAAATTCTACTGGAAAAATTAAAAACATACAATAACAATCATATTGATTTGCAACTATGCTAAGAATATATGATCTTCTTAGCCTGGGGAATTTCTATTATTGAAGATCAAGGGCATTTTTGTAGATAAATCATCCTGCAGTTTATTGTTAATTTTCAATATTTTCATTAACACCTAAGGAATCAGTAAAAATTACAAATCAGGGATAGATTTATTGTTTTCCTGACTGTCTAGACTTAAGAAAGTAAGAGAATATATTAATAATGAGGAGTAAACTTTAACATATTTCATATATTCATGGGGAAGGGGAATCACAGAGCTGGTTGTTAAATTTTATTGGCATGTCCATGGAGACATCTCCCAAAATGTTGATAACAACTATGTATGACTTAGTAGTTAGATTCTAGGTTGTTGAATGATACATGGAAAGGTTAAAAGCTTTGGAATCAGGAAGACCACTCTTCAAATCCTACCCTAGATACTTTGTACAATATCTCTTTACTTGTGGGCAAGTCACTATAATTTCTTAATTTTAAAATGAATAGAATGAGACCAGATGAACTCTGACATTCCTTTCAACTTTTAATCTATGATCTAATGAGGTTATGAGTTACCCAAGGTTGTGAGGGTTGACAGCAGGATATGAAAAATATTTTCTGACCCCAAATTTAGAACTCAATCCACTATTCATCACTTTTCTTCAAAACAATAAATGAAACATATCACAAATATTTCAAAATCAAAGCATTAAATTTGATATATGGTCTGATTGATTAAAACAAGAGCAAAGTGAATTTTTTTCTTTCCAACTTTCATCATAGTACTATAACAAAGTGTATGTACTCTATCACAGCATTAACCTTAAAGCCAAAAAAATTGGTTATAATGATGGCTCTGCCATTAATTTAGCCTTGTTTGAGTCATTTAGCTTAGCTTATTCTCCTTATTCTCCTCTGTAAACTAAGGGATGAATTATTTGTTTCCTTCTAGTGCCAATACTCTAGAGTTCTATAATATTCAAAATTTACTATTACTCCTAAGTATAATCTCCACAGGATATATCAAATTAATGTTGAGGTAATGTAGAAAAATAATTTGAAAGCACCCACAACAGTCTCAGGTAGTGAAATATTGTCTGTCATAGAAAAGGGACAGGGCTTATTCTGAAGTTCTGTCCAGCTGAGTACACATGAAGACCCTGCTGTCTTCATAAAGGGGAAAGAAGGAAGTTCCAGATGAACTATCAATTTTCTGATTCCTGAATAAGTGTGATTCACCAAAGGGATATTATTGCCATTATCTAATAGGGTCAGTTAAACACTACATCTCTTTAAAAGGTAGACTCTCCTTTCAGCCTTTTGATTATTTAACTGAATTTAACATACTACTGAGCTCCCAAGAGTGTCTAAAATCAGACTGAAGAATCATTGATTGTTTCACCTCAGATCACTTTCCTGAAGGAATCTCTTAGTTGAGTCCCAAAGTAAAGACATTCTCAAACCCAGCATCCATAAAACTATTATTAGAAGCTCTTAAAACTATCTTTCAAACTCAATGTGACTTAGGGAAAAGCACCAGGGTTCCAAATCTACCTCTGATTCTTATTACTTGTTTCTAACCATGACAAGTTACTGAAACTCCTAGAGTTTAAGTTTTCTTATCTGTAAAGGGATGCCGTTTGACTACATGATTTCTTATGTCCCTTCCAGCTCCATATTTATAATTAAATGATCCTATATATTATTTTAGGGGATAACATATCATTAAAATGCACTCATTATTATCACTTTGAATAAGGTTGTACTCCAATAAGAAGTAAAATAATGAAATGAAAGAACTACATTTTATTTTGGAAGTTTGTGGTGGCTTCCAGAAATTGGGCTACCAATCTCTATTAATTCTTTGCCGTCTATGATAGAAGGGGGAAAAAAGAAAAAGACACATCATGAAATTCATGAAAGTACACTAGAGCTTTCTACTCACATTAAAAGACACAATATCAAACTTTGTCATAACCTCCCATTGTAATAACTCAATATTTCATAACTACTTTACTATTTATGAAGTACTTTCCTCAAAATAACCATTTGTTTTTTCTAATGCAATTATTAGAAACCAAAGTCCAGATAGGTGAATGGTGAAAGTAGCAACATAAAGTCATAGAGCAACTAAAACGTGGGTAAAAGATTTCACTTTCTTCTTTCTTGACTCCAATGCTTTTACCCATATTCCTGCCTTTCAATATCTTCATGTTGTCTGGATAGCAATTTATGCATTGAGTCCCAAAGTGTACAGTTGATAAATATACTTCATTTTACTGACACAAGCATTTATATTATATCCATCACTGAATATGATATTGGAAGTATCAATATAGTACCTTTAAAATTTGCAATGTGTAGTGTTCTGGCATTAACAAATCAACTGACCAGAGCATGTTATCTATTAACTTAAACTTATATACTCAGGTGCCAGAATTTGAGAGGAGTCCTAGTAGCCTAATTGTACTAGGAGAAAAGTACTCTGGTAAAGAGATTAAAAATAAAACAGGCTATAACCGAGAAGCAAAAATAGAAGGCAAGTCAAAGAGAAGTCCATTAAATTAAATGACATTTTATCAAGCACCTTCTACATATTATAATCTCTTGTATTCCAAAGCTATGCTATATGTTGGGAGTATATTTTAAATGACTTTCCTAAACTCAAGGAGATTATATTATTTCTGTAAAAGAAAAAAATAAGGTACTCAATAAAAAAGTATAAGTGATATAAGTCCTCATCTTGGGTTACCATTTGGAATTCAAAAGCAATATTGTCTTTGTGCTATAACATTATCTTATGGGCTGTCGTTTTCAACTTAATGTGAAGTTAATCTAGTCTATCTTTTACCTTTCATATGGAAGGAGGCAGTGTGGAACCAGGCAGTGAGCATTGGTTTTGGAACTAGAGCACTTGACCTTACATTCAGCCTCTAAAGAAGATCCCCTGTGTGACCATTTCCTCTACTGTAAAATGAGGGATTTGGTGTGAGGTCTCTTCCAGATCAATAATCCTACATATTATAATTATGTATATACTACTGAATTTTTAAAAGCATGTTCCTCTTGATAACCCTATGAAATTAAGTGGCATAAGAATATAATGTCATTTTATGGATCAAAAGACAAAGACTTTGAAAAGTAAAGTTATCCAATCATGTTGGAGAACAATCTGTAACTATGCCTAAAGAGTTATAAAACTGTGTATACCCTTCGACCTACTAATACCACTATTAGTTTTGTTTCCCAAGGTGAACAGAGTAAAAGGAAAATAACTTGTATGTTTTAAGATATTTTTAGGAGTTCTCTTTGTGGTGGCAAAGAATTGGAGATTGAGGGATACCTGTCAATTGGGGAATAGTTAAACAAGTATTGGAATATAACTGTGGTGGAATACTTCCATACTGTAAGAAATAACTAGCAGGTTAATTGTAAAAACATGGAAAGGCCTAAATGAAATTATGAAGAGCAAAATGAGCAGGGCCAAGAAAATGTTAAATACATTAACATAAATAGTTTTTAAAGGAAAACTGCAAATATTCATATCCAGAGAAAGAATTGATATATAGAAACATTTGTGACATGCTTTTATATGCACATATATACATAAACAAATTGTATATATGTATATAGATTCATATTTATGTATTCTAATTATGCCATTTGTAGTATAGATAGGGGAGGGAAATACCTTGGAACTTTAATATAATAAACTAATATAAAAAGAAAAGTAAAATTATATTTTTCCATGTTCATACAATTATAAATAGTAATCATCTATACTGGATCTAGAACCCAGTTCAGCAGACTAGATATCTAATTCTCTTTTCTCTACCTCTCCTTGTTTCTCTTATTTCTCTAAGTTTTAAAAGTGAATTGATATAGTTTACTGACAAGTAAGTTAGGCTTAGAGTTAAGAGGGTCTTCAGTTTCATCCTGCCTAAGAATAAGAAAGAGACAGACAGATAGACAGAGACAGAGAGAGACAGAGAGACAGAGAGAAAGAGAGACAAAGAGACAGAGAGAGAGACAATAAGAGAGAGATAAGAGAGATAGAAAGAGAAATAATAGATAGATAGAAAGAACAAGGGTTACCTTGGGCTCATTGGTGCTGAGATTGAGTAGGGAGAAAAGATACATCCAAGTTACTTATGGTAATTATGTAGTTCTCTAATGGATCCCAAAGATTTCACTGCTATTAAAAAATCTTTTTAATGCCATTTTTTGCTGATGCCATTAAAAATGGAACTAATGAAACACCACATACCAGTCACATAAGACAACAAACATTAGAGACAAAGGACAATGAAAAGTCATGTTATGGGCAGATAACAGAGTGCAGGTGGCATCAAGAAGGCCAGATATGAACAGAAAAATGATGAAACAAATCATACAATGAAAAGGAAACAGGTGATTAATGTGCATTATTCATTGATCTGATAAGAATATGAAAGGGAAGAGGCCTTCAGCATGTAAAAGTTGGTGCTATGGAGGATTTGTGATAAAGCATAGATGAGAGCTACACAAGATGCAGGATGAGAAGTCATGGAGGAATTACGGTTTTCATTTCTCAAGAAACACATATAAAGGAAATGCCAGAGTTTTCTACAAAATTTAATTGTTTTCTGTCTTTAACTCTGTCACTCTTCCAGCTATCATTACCTCTTTTCCTTTGATCTTCTTTTACATAATCTTTTACCCTATGGTCTCCAATCATCACTGTTTCTTTTCCCTCTGTGATTAGTTACACATTAATAAAAGGCTGCTTAAAGAATGCTCCATAGTCTTATACTCAGAGTCAAATAGTTAAGGCCCATTTTCTAAATAGTCTTCATTGATTTTCCTTCTGTGCCATTATGGGTCTATGAGTAAATGATTTTAATTACAGTAAACAAGAGCACTGCCAAATTAATTTCATTTGACAAATTTTATATTTTCTTCTCTTTTTTGTACTAATCAACACCCTAATTATTCAAAGCAGCTATAGATATTGTATTCAAATTCTAGAAGACTTGGTCTGAGACCAATGTTGATCATTCTTAAAGAGTGAAACTGAATCAATCATGAGCAATAGAATTTCTTGAAATATATTTGGAATGCATAGTGGTCAGACAGAGAAAACTATATTTTCTGAAAGAGAGATTAATACAATACCCATTTAATGATAAGCATTAGGTGAGTTAAAATTCTATGTTCCACTATGGTTTCTATTTGACAGAGTCAAAAACAAAAGCATAAAAACCATGGTTTCTATTCTGTCTGTTGTAAAAAATCATAATTACTCCCTGTTAAGTTTTTATTACAATTATCAAAATAATTAAATTGCATTATACTTTATGGCCAGTATGTATATGAAGTCCCCACTACCTAGAGAAGAATGTATTTTAAACTCTGCCTTTTTGGTTTATATATATTATTTTCTTTTTAAAATTACATACTTCAGATATGGTAATATTAATATGAGCTGACATTTATATAGGAGGTTAAGTTTAAAAAGTGTTTTTCTTTTCAACAACCCTTTCATAAAGTCAAGTATTGTATCTTCATTTTGCAGATTTTAAAGTTGAAATCTATAGATGTTAAATGACATAGTCATGTGGCCAATTTGGGATCTTGTTTTTCTTTGTTACTTTTTGTTTTGTTTTGATTTTAGAAATGAAGGTCTATATAAGCATCATTCTTTCAGTGTATTCTTTTATGAATATTATCTCTTCTCTCCTTTTCCCACTAGGTTTCACCTAATTAATTACTCCATTCACTGTTTTCACTCATAATTTGATTCTGAAAGTTAAAATTTTCAAAAGAAATTTGACAAAATTTTTACAAATGCACAGTGATAATGTATTTAGATAAGATGAAATATTTCTATGATGACATTTCCATCTCTTCAATAAATTTACAATCCTGAAATTTATTATGAATATAGGATGAAATAAATTATAGTAAAAAAAAGGAATAGTAAGGCAGACAAGTTAAATGAAAGATTTCAAAAGGGTACTAGGAAAAAAAGAAGGAAATGATGTACCAGGTAAATTAATACACCACAGGGGTTCATAAAGGAAACAGATTACTGTTGGGAAATAGATATATTTTGTGTCTACACTAGGTTTAACAAAAAGATAATCTATCCAAAAATAGTCTCTTGAAGTTATAATTCATTTTGGTCAATACAATATGCAATTAAGCCATATGTTCACTGTTAAAAAGTTCTTGACATAAAATAGTTTAGAAATAGAGAAAAAATAAAATTATAGACATAAACAAACGAGAGCCAGACATTGGCTTAAAATATAAACTGATTAGCTCAGTTGACATTCCTGGAGATAATTATTTTTTTTTTGCTAATTTGCTCTTATTCTTTAGGTTTCCAAAAAGAACTCAGTAAAAGTTCTTTTCTTTCAGCACTTTTGAGAGAACTATACTTTACCCTTTGAATTATTCTTTCTAAATCATAGCTCTGATCAAGTTACTTTATTAATCAGTAAACTCAAGTCACACATACGTGATTTTGCATTGCATTGCATCTTCTGTTTGGGTTTAAAGGTCTTTACAACCTTAACCATTCATATCTTTCTATTATTTTAAAATATATTTTTCTTAATTATAGGTGCATAGAATGTTTAATAATCTACTGACATTTTGTGTTCCATGTTCTCTCCCTATTTCCCAGATTTCTCTGAAACCTACCTTTTATAATTTCATAACAGCACAATAATATTCTATTATATTCATGGACGATAACTTTTTCAGTCATTTACCAATTGATGGGCATTCCTTCAGTTTCCAACTCTTTATCAAAATAAAAATGACTTATTTAGAATAGCTTACTTATCAGATTGTATTAGAAAACAAATGCTACCCAAAACTATAATAATTAAACAATAAATTAATTTGTATGAGGAGAAAAGTTATTTTAATAATGTCTTATATTTTGGAAGACTCCTTAAATTACAAGTAGCCAAAATTGGTAACTCCCTAAAATCCCTGCAATTTCTTTATTTCCTTCCATTGATGTGGGAAATAACCCTGATTTCTCCAAAGCAATGACCCTGAAAATACAAGTTCTGTCAGGTCCTACTTATCAGAAAAAGCTTTAAATATTGGCCCAGTGATATATTGTATGTAAGTCATCTGAGATCTACTTTAGTTGAGTTCAGAACAAGTCAGTTCATAAGGACAGATTGCTAGAAATTATTTTGTTTTGGGCCACAATTCACACACACACACACACACATACACACACACATACACGCAAACATTTAGGAAAGCATGAAGGGGTTAGCCATCTTTAATAATAAAAGTATACATACAGATACCACAAATGCAAATATATACTCATTATTGAAGTTTATGTGCCCCTTTTTCTTTCTTCTCTCTCTTTTATCCCCACCAACATCTCTTCCTCTCTCTTCTTTCTTATTTCTATGTATATGTGTATGTCTGTATATATATAGAGACATATGAATGTATGTACATATGTATGGATGTCTCTCTAATGCTTTAGAATATTTGGTCAAGGGGTGATTGATCCAATCTATGTTAATTTGTCATTTTAGATATTTGTACCCAAAATAAAATACAGACAGGATCCCTAATTCATATAAGTGTGTATAATTCACATACCCATTTTTGTGTGTATGTATGTGTGTGTAACTTAGGGAATACAAATGTATATGCCTTTCATAGGAGCATAGTCTTCTTTGATAGTATAATGGAGATATTTGTAAGAAAGCTGGGGATTAAAAAAATGGGAGATAATGCAACTCCACAAATAAAAAAAAAAACAACTGGCAACAATATATATGGATTGTCTCCACAGAGAACCAAAAGAAGAAAATGAATTTCAGTGAGAGTAGGATCCAAGAAAAAAATGTCTCTTTCTCTTCTTTCATTTCAGAGTAATCACTGGAAAGGGGTATTCTTAAATCTTAATTTCAGGAAATAATCATAAAAGGACAGATATCTTCTTTTGGACTTAGCATTTAATGGCCATCCAGTGGAATGTACAAAATGATCTCAAGATTAATTTCAGCTGTGATTATAGTGGCATTTATTCAGTAACACTTTGTCATATGCATAGCACAATTCTCTATTTGGAAGTAATCAAGGAAACTAGAGGAATCAGAAATCTCCCTCATCTCTGGACTATTGCACAAAGACATACATACACAAGACAAATGACAAAAAATAGAATATAGCATTCCAAGGTTGGATGGATCCTCAACTCAGATGTGCTTGAGTAAGCCATGGTACTGACTGCTGTAAAGCTCTTGGCCTAGGAATGATTTATACAAATGGTCTTAACTTTCTGTCACTGCACACTAGTTTCTCTGAAATAAATTCTGAGTAAGATCTCTTATACACATGCTTAATTTAAGTATGTCTTTTACCAGCTGCCCACCCCCAACACGCATACCTTTTCATGTTTACACACTGAATTCCCCAAATTTCATATTCCCCGAATGTGGGTGGATTCAGATAACAGATGATGCATAAAATCTCAGCTCATTCTGCATTTTTTCCCCTTTTCATCTCCAGTTTATTTTCATGCTTGTTATACCTATTTTCCTAGATGTGATATTTTTACTGTTGGTACTAAATATTTTAAATGATGGTTGGTGACAAATTCTGGCCTCCTTAACATATATAACAAGGAATCCCCCATTGAAAGCTCAAAAACCCCAGATTCACATTGTCAGAGTAAGATCAGGCATGGCACCAAAATCATTTTCCCACCAGTCAAGAGTTTGAATCTCAGTCAATTCCCCAGGAGTCTTCTCACCATTATCCATATCCCATGCTAGTATTATTCAGCACCAGTGTCCAGAATCAGGCTCTTTACTTCCTCAGCACAATGTCTAGACATGTTAAATCCAGATAATAATCCTATAAAATGAACCAGACTTGCCTCTGATACCACAGTGGTATGTCTAATTCTACCTAGAAATCAAACGGACCTGACTTCATGCCATCATTCTCATTTACTGCCCCACATTTTGTGACTTTCTCAGTCAAAAAATCAGTAAAAAGCATTTACTAAATGCCAGGTATGTGGCACTGGGAAAACAAAGCAGAACAAAATAAAAATACAGTAAACTTGACTTGTGTTGCTGATCTATTTTAGTGAATACTTTGACATTTTAAGATTTTAAGTGTGTGTCTCATCTTAAATAGTTTAATCGTCTGTGATGCCTTATTTCTTTAAGAAATGGACCTCATGAGGAAAAAGGTACATTGAGGAATAGAGAAAGTATAGGCTCTCTGAATGACAGTTTTGAGTATGGGAAGAGATAAAATTGAGCTTTTGAGAACTATTTATTGCTGCTAGTAAGAAGTCAACAAGAAGAGACTTTCTTGGGTTTAAGATGACAATGAGAGATTAAGGTGGGACAAGAAGTGTATTCTTAATAGAATGGTTTTAAGGTTCTTGTTCATATTTAAAAAAATAATTTCTGTCTCTGTCTCATTCTCATTTTTGTTTTAGCTCTCATCCTTATTCTATGCCTCTCTCAACTCTCTCCCTGACTCTCTCCTTTACTTTCTTTCTTTCCTTTATCTTTTCTACATATTTCTCTAATCAGTTTTCTGGGATAGAAATAATTGCAACCTTTATAAGAAACTTGGACCATAAAAGAGATCTCAGGGTGTTTTAATACTCTTTCAAGACCAATAGCTCTAATTTGGAAATAATAGGTATCTTAGCATTGTTAAGTCAATCTGTGCGAGGTATCTAAAGGGAATATTAAGAACATACCAGTTCAATAGATCAACAAGCAAATGGCTACCATGTTCCAAGCCATGTGCTAGGAGTTGGAACCAGATTCAATATTTCTCCTCAGAGAAATAAACTGCATTAAAATATATTTGGAGGATCCTACATTGTGTGTGTGTGTGTGTGTGTGTGTGTGTGTGTGTGTGTGTGTGTGTGTATCTGACAACACAGTGCCCATATGCGGGTTTCATTTTCTTTACAATTTGTATTCTTTCAACTGACTTTTCTCATAGCTCATAATCCTAGAAATGTCTTAAAAGTTCTAATCAACTAAGCAGGTTTTCCTAAATTGCATCATAAGCATGTATGTAATAATTGCTTCATTGACACTTTAATGTTTCAAAATTTTTGCCAGTATGATGGAAAGTGAAAATGTGATTTTCCATTGAAAATTGTAAAATGGATGACTAAGCTGAGCAATTCACTTCCTTCCTATTTCTTTTGTAAGGATATCTTATACTCAACCAGAATGGTTATACTTTGAAAAGAATTCATCTATATTCATTCATCCATGCATGTAAATTGATTTGCATGTTCATTTTTGCAGTTTCAAGATATGCATTTGTTGCACATTTTTTCATATCTTACCCCAAATGGCCATTTTGCCTCTTCCTCAAAAACTGAGCTGGCCTGAATCAGGCAGAGCTAACACATGAAGATCATTTATGGCACCTAATACTAAATGGGACACTCATGGTAATGAAGTACTTCAAGTCATAATCCTAATTGTCAGCACATCTTAATAAAGTTATTGGACATACTTTAGAGGGAATACTGAAAGCTTTTCTCTTTACTATATCAGGTATGGTCAGACACGCTTTTAATCCCTTTTACTAGTGAACCTGGGGCTGCTGAATCACATTGCCTGGGAAGGTCTAAGTTGTAGTTGGGCCAAAGCCAAATGTGTATGTGTACTAACTTACCCCTGAATATAGTGTGAAACTTGGGAGTGTAGTGAGAAACTTAAGCCACCAGGCTACAGAGGGGTGAACCTGCTTAGGTTGGAAATGGTCAAAATAGTCAAAACTTCCAGACTGATCAGCAATGAGATTGGGTCTATAAAAGGACGCTTTCAGCTTGGGGGACATAAGTCCCAAAGTAAAATCTAACAAAACAAACTTTTAAAAAACCCTCTTTACTAGGAAGTAGCACTCAGTAAGATAAACAGTAGAGATCATGATCAATTGCTCTGAGTTTTCTCTAAGGCAAAACACTGAGCCAAGACCTGTTCCTCTCTGGCAGCTTAGGGGACTCTAAATAGGGTCCAAGGAAAATCTAGAATTAACTAACAGGAAGAATTGATATACTTTATATAAATCATCCACTAACCCATCATTTATAGGTAAACTAACAAGATCTCAGTGATTTACACAAGAATAGTTCTGTTATTGATGAGCTGTGTGCCCTGGAATGAAGGGCAAAATTTCTGATCCTCAATGTTTTCATCTATAAGAGAAAAGTGTTATTTCATAGTATTTCTAACTTGTACCAGCTTGTGCTTCTGGTTCTTGGTGCCATTGAAACATGTACTTGAAATTTATTCTAGATAAACACCAAAAAAACCACTGTAGCTTAGTTAAAAGAACACTATAAGGGCAGCTGGGTAGCTCAGTGGAGTGAGAGTCAGGCCTAGAGACAGGAGGTCCTAGGTTCAAACCCGGCCTCAGCCACTTCCCAGCTGTGTGACCCTGGGCCAGTCACTTGACCCCCATTGCCCACCCTTACCAATCTTCCACCTATGAGAAAATACACCGAAGTACAAGGGTTTAAAAAAAAAAGAACACTATAATACTTCAAAGCACCATAATTTCATCAGTATGGATATTCTTTCCCCCCACTATAGATCACAAACATTTTACACCTATGTAAATGGTCTTAATAAGTTTCTGTAACCAAAGGAAAGAAAAATCATCTGGTAGTTAGTGTTCTCATGATGAATTTTTCCAAGCTTAGCTATACAGTTCCTTAGGCAACAGGTAAACAATCCATTGTTAGACATGTGCTATAAGGTCTCTCTATGTAAGATCTGCCAGGAGAACAGGTGTTGCATAATGGATAAATAGCTAGTTTTAGAGTTGGGAATTCCTGGATTCAAGATCTGCTTTGACATAAAATGGCTATGTGAAGTGATATTGGATAAGTCACTTGAACCCTCAGTTCTGAAGGCTTTAAACTAAAATCTAAACTATTTTTAATTATAAATTGCAATGTAAGTGCAAACCTGTTAACAGTAATAACATTAAGATGTTCCTTATACCAATGATATGCTAGATGCATTATTCTGACCTTCCTGACTCCACACCCAGGATTATCTATTACCTCTATAATCTATTTTGGTTTTAACACTCTTATGTCTCTGATTCTCTCTAATTTCTTCCTCTTCCTCTTCTCTGTCTTTATTGTTCTTTTTTAATTCACTTCTTTCTTCTGTTTTTACTTTCTCCTTTCCTGTACCATCCTCATTCTTAATTCCTATCACCCTTGATCTTTCATAATACATAATAAAGATATTTCTCTGTAGTCATAGCAATGCTAATAGTAGATAATAACAAATCTCTTTTGCTCCTAAATAATATAAAGTACTTTCTTTACAACATCCATTATGGTAGACAGTGCAAGAAATTAGTATCCCCTTTTTACTGATAAGGAAATTAAGGCTCCCAAAGGTTATACACTTAGGACATGGTTCACATGAGCAAGGACTCAAAACAATATCTTCTAGCAATTCTAGTATTCTTCTTACCACATCCTCTTTCACTTTAATACTACCACTCCCATACCATTTACTATCTCTTCTCTTATGTTCTTGGTTTTTATTCTTTCCTCTTTACTTCAAGGCTTACCTCTTCTTTGGTCTGTAGGGGTTTTTTTGCCTCATCCCTATCACTTTCTATCAGTATTTGGCTTGTCATGATGCTTCTTTCTATAAAAGTTTATCTCTGAGTTTAAATATATGAGAAAAAAATGGTTGGATGCAATTCACTGTGTTCTCTTTCAAAAACAGTATGCCCAGGGGTCATAAAACTGTGTTTATCCTTTGACCTGGCAATACTACCGCTAAGTATGTATTCCAAGGAGATCAAAGATGAGGAAAAGGATGTACATGTACAGAAATATTTATACCAACTTTTTTTATCGGGGAAAAGAATTGAAAAATAAAAGGATGTTCATCAATTGGTAAATGGCTGAGTAAGTTGTAGTATATGCTTGTGATGGAATACTAATGTGCTATGATAAATGATGAACAAGATGATAATAAAGACCTGGAAAGACTTGTGTGAAGTGATTAAAAAGTGAAGTGAGCAGAACCAGGAGAAATGTTATACATGGTAAGAGCAATAATGTATGATGATCAACTGTGAATGACTTAACTATTATCAGCAATGTAAGGATTCAAGGTAAGTCCAAGAGATTCATGATGAAAAAAGCTATCCACTAGCACAGAAGGAGCTGATGCTGTCTCAATGCCAATTGAAGAATGCTATTTTTCACTTATTTCCTTCATGAGTTTTTTTCTTGTATAAGCAATGTCTTCTTTCACAACATGGAAATATGTATTGCATGTTAGCACATGTATAATCTATGTCATATTACATGCTACAGAAGAGTGGAAACAGATCACAAAATATCAGAAAATGGCTGCTAAACTTTGTATCAATATATAATTTCAAATATATGTAAAATTAATAATAAATTCTTATTTCATTATTTTAAATACCAGAGTGTTGTGCACAGAACTTAGCCAGCTTAGTTTTAAAGTCTTTATTTTTACAGGATTCACTATGACTTGAGAGGCAGTGAAGTGGCCCAGGGAATGGAGAGCTAGGCTTGGAGTCAGAAGGACATGATTTCAAATCTTAACTTAGACATTTACTGGCTATGTTACCCTGGGCAAGTCATTTAAACTTTGTCTCTGTTTCCTCAATTGTAAAAGAGAATATTATAGTGCCTAATTCTCTAGGATGTAGGACAAAAATATAGATATTCGTTAAATTCTTTGCAAACCTTAAAGCACTATATAATGGTAGTTTCTGTAACTACTAGTAGAACTACTACTACAGTTATGACTATGATTTTAAATCTTTTCAAGTTTTTTATGCTTTGAAAAAAAGGTAAATTCATGATAAATAATAAATGATTTTTGAGTACGAATAATATGTTTAAAAACATTTTGATGGGGAAATTGAAGGAACTGATTGTAGTAGATAAGTCATATTATTTTAACTTAGTCTTCTGATTTGAATAAAGTTTGAAAAGAATAGTGTTGGGAATAAAAATAGAATAACTTTAGAAATAATTATTGAAACCTTGACTTTTAATAATTAATTCATATGTATGTAACTTTTATGTAGTGATATATCAATAATATTCCCTGGTAGGAACTGATCTGTAGGCCATGAGCTATATATCAATATAAGTGCTATTTTAACATTACCATTAATAAGAAAAAAGGTGACTTCTCATAAATTTCTCTATGCCCCCCTGCCCACAACAAGCTATCATTATGTAAAAGCTTATTCCTTCGAATATTGTTAGGATATTCTTGCCTTTTTGTGACTCATTAAGAGAAGTATAAATATTTACATATGCTTTAATTTTCTCATCCGTGCAGTTTCTTACCTATTGAGTAGTTAGTGTTTAGAAGGCTTTAGCAATTTTACCTTCTCTAAAATATATCTTGCTTACAAAAAAAAAGTGGTGATTTTCATTTTAAAGAATACACTTATTCAAGAAAAAAAGACAATTCAAGGTCCATCAAATTGAAGTACTCTTAGTGAGTAACTGTCAATAGAGTTTTAAAGCATGATTGCATATAGTCAGTTTTTCTCAAAATCCCCCTGTAATAGCCTGTATGGTGCCAATCAATAATATGGAGATGTTGTTTAATGGACATTTCAAATAACCTCAAAAACTCTAGTACCATCACAAATCACAAGAAATCATTCTCCTCAAAGTGTGTATTTAAAAAAAACATACAATCAAGGTTTTTGTATCTTATTTTGAGGCATTTTGAGGCATGTGTACATGTGTATACATATATGTGTATGTGTTTTTAATGATTAACATGTACATTCTGGACAATATGATGCTTGGCAAGATTTTTTAAAGTCTCTTTTCATCTACAAGTTGAATTTCTTCAAATGAATGTATCAAACCACATATACAACAAAGTTTTATATTTTGAAAGGACAAAAGTCTCTTCTGTTTTAAAAATCACCATATTTTATCATAGAATCAATTGGCCCAACCTTGTCAATCAGAGTACATCTTAGTTTTAGTCTTTTAGTTTCTGCAAGCAGGAATTATATGTATAATAATTAACTTCTTTTAACTATTCCTACTAATCAACTAAACATTTATTGCTTTATACCTACTCTAAATAACAATTTAAAATATATAATCACAGTGGTCTCAACAGGAACTACTAATTTTACATGCTAAAGGTGTTTCTTTGAACACTAGTATATCTGTACCATGTACTTAAATTATGGTTATATGCTGCCATGCCAGCTATCTCCCATAGGAGAGTAGATGAACTTCTAATTACAGACACAACAAAGAATAGAAGAAAAAGGCAGGTCTCTAGTTTCTCTGTCATCTAGATAGAGACTTACTTTATCTAGAAGGCTTTGAGTAAAATTTACACTCAGCCGGGCTTACATGTGGACAATAGTCCAGCTGTTAGGTCAAAGACAATAGCATTTCGCAAGCTCTGGTACAAAGTCATGTCAATGCTGTTTCTAACTTGAATTTGAATCTATAACAAATTTATATCGTCTATTATTAAATATGGAAATCCATCTCAGTCTCAAGTAAATAGTTCTGATCTAAATTTTTATTCTTAAATCATATAAATTATTCCCGTGGACAAAGTCTTCTTTAACTTTAATTTGCTACCTGCTTTACACCAGAGAGTAGCGCTATTTTAGACACCATTTGTCCCTACTGTTTGGTTATAGGTTTGGTTATAGGGTTTTGCTGGTTACAGACTGGAAAGAGGTTGTTTTCAACATAGGAAACTTGATAAGTATCTTTTTTTTTTAGTAAAATCTTCCATTCTAACTTGCTATAAAATCTTTATATCCATCTACTTATTTATTCCAGTGGCAGTCATAATGACCAAGTGAATTTTCCTTTTTCATAGCAGTGTCCAGTCCTAGGGCCAAAGTCTGGGGTCATAGATTTAGAGCTGAAAGGAATCTCAGAAGCAATGGAATCAAACCCCTTCATTTTACAAATGAATAAACTGAGGTCCAGAAAGGGAAAGTGAATTAAGAGCTCAGGATAACATAGCAAGTATTAGAGGTAGGATTCATATAAAGTTCTTCCTGCCTGAATCTAGTATTCTCTTCATTCCACTATTTTCTTCTTAAGATTCATCCCAGGGGCAGCTGAGTAGCTCAGTGGATTGAGAGCCAGGCCTAGAAACTGAAGGTCCTAGGTTCAAGTCTGGCCTCAGATGCTTCCCAGCTGTGTGACCCTGGACAAGTCACTTGACCCCCCATTGCCTACCTTTACCACTCTTCTGCCTTGGAGCCAATGCACAGTATTGACTCCCAGACAGAAGGTAAGGGTTTTAAAAAAGATATATCCCATCAAATGCAATATATTCACGACACATCTTTACTTCCAGCTCTTTCCACTTCCTCTTATATCATTGTAGCCTACAGAAGAAAACATGTCTGGGATGAAAAGGTCTTCATGAACTGATGCAAAGTAAAATATGGAGAAACAGGAAAATTTTGTACACAGTAACAACAATATTTTGGAATGATAAACTGTGATAAACTTAGCTACTATCAGCTATACAATGATCCAGGACATTTCTAAGGCACTTATGAAAAAGAATGCTAGCCACCTCCAGAGAAAGAACAGGTGGAGTCAGAATGCAGGTGAACATACAATTTTTCATTTGTTTGTTTGGGTTTATATTTTTTGTACTTACTTACAAATATATTTATAAATATATTTGTATATCATTTTTATATATTCTTTTATATTTTCTTTATTTATATAAAATATATTTATATTTTTAAATATATTTGTAAGTAAGGTTACTCACAAAAATGAATATGGAAAGATGTTTTGCATGATAATACATATATAATCCTGATTGAATAGCCTGCCAGCACTAAGAGGGAGAAGGGCAGGGAGGGTGATAAATTTGATTACATAACTTAGGAAAACTTATGTGGAAATTTGTTATTACATGTAATTGGAAAAAAAGAGGTTAAAAATTAAAAGAAAAATAGAAAGAAAAAACATATCAAGGTAGATCTTCTACCCTGGGATGCCATATTATGGGTGGGTTTAGCCTCTGCTAAACACTCTTTTGAGGAATTCCATGCTTCACTTGACTCCTTAAATTCTTCTGCACCACCTCTTCATCAACAGCCTCACCATACATTTCTAAGTACTCTGTCATTTTTTCCCCTGATTTGGGTATTTTGATTGACCTCCCTATGCTACTTGTCATCAATTCAATTGGGTAACTTTTTGCACCAAAGTGCCTCCCTCCCTAGAGACTGTCATATTTTCTGTGATTTTGTCATCATTAGAAAGTAAACTTGCTATAGGCAGAAAATACCTTTCCTTTGGTATTTATATGCATATAATTTAGCACAGTGACTGGTATATTATAAGTGTTTTATAGACACCTTTTCATCCATTCTCCATTGTGGCTCTTCAGAAGAATGAATACTGAGTGTTCTGGCCCATGAATCTGGTCTGCATTTGTCCTTATTTAATTTCCAAGTTCCATGTTGTTCTTAAGCAATTCCTTGTGGCTAACTTTGAGGAAATCAATTTGTCTTTAAGGAGGCAGAAATTGGTCCAGTCCTTTAGATGCCAGAAAATGGAGTTTTCTTTTCATTTATGTTAAAGGAGAAGCTGTCCATTAGGCATAACATGACAGAAGGATGATACCAAAAATCTAAACAGGGTGATTTTATGGAAACAAAACACTGCATTTCCTGATAACATTTTTTGCTTCTTTATTTTTTCCAGGTGTGTGCAAATGTTATCACATTTTGGATTCTGTTGCATTCTGAAATTCTAAAGACTTTATTATATAAATTCTTTAAATTAGATGACATCTACAGATTCAGTATTCAGTCATCTTTAAAGTTCAATGCATATACAATTAACATCCCTAGAATATAGTCTCCTAATATATGAGGGCAGCTCTGTGGTGCAGTGGATAGAGTGCTGGGCCTGAAGTCAGGAAGACTCACTTTCCTGTGTTCAAATCTGATCTTAGACACTTACTAGCTATGTGACCTTGGGCAATTCACTTAATCCTGTTTGCTTCAATTCTTCATTTATAAAATGAGCTAGAGAAGCAAACTACAAACTACTCCACTATCTTAGTCAAGAAAATCCCAAATTCAGTCAGATGGAATCAGACATGACTGAAAAAAGACTAAAGAACACATATATAACTTCCCTTTTGAAAATGTTAGATCACAGATTCATCTTTTCATCTACACTCCTTAAAAGGTTGTTGTGATGAAATAATTTTGCAAACTCTTAATCACTTTATAAGTGAGAGTTGTTTTCTTTTTTTGTTTCATTTGTCTGGAATCCCTGGCATGTAAACTTCAACCAATGAAGATATGCAACTTATCTGTAAACAACATTCACAGAGAGTTATCTGGGGACACTGAGTTATTAAAAGGCTAGGCAATAATCACATTTCTAGCTGGTTTAGAATTTGAACAAAGTAGAACTAGAATCCCATATCTCTCTGCTTCCAAGACTGTCTCTCTATATGCCATACTACATTCCTTGTTGTATTACTGTTATTAGTACTATTATTACTTTTCATTTTTCTCTTAACTTTACTCAGCCTGCACAGTACACAGTGCACAAAGCAAAAGGGGTCATTTATTAAATGATGGTGAAATCAAAATAAATACTGCAACTCTGAAGAATTCATAATCAAACAAAAATATAATTATGCCTTTGCATGCTGTAACTAAATAATGGCTGACTATTTTGAAATTAAGTATCATAAAACATGGGAATATAGAGACAGTTGTGATAGGACTGCTAATTTTTAGAAGGAATGTTAAATAATTATTAATTCTATATTGAGTATCTGCTTTATTCCTTTCATTTAACATGCCCCAATATTCCAAACTGTACAGTAATCTTATTTTTAAGAACTTCAAGCTATTCAGTGACCTCATTTGGATATCTTTATTTGGTCTTTTGAGTGTCAATAGGTCTCTCGTTCAAGAAATTCTAATACAACCTAGACTGCTATTCTACTAAGGTGATTTTTAAAATATTATGCAGACACAGGAAATTTGGAAACAATTAAAATTCAAAGGTTGGTTCAGGTCTCTGAAAGATAAATTACTTTCTACCTTTACCCCTAGATTGAGTTTGTATTTAACTTGTACAGTTGACTTGATCTGTTGCTCTCAGGATTGATCTTTTAGGTGTATGCCACATTAATATGACCTTTCTTGTTTGTTTTTAACCTAACTCTACTTTGAATGGAATCTTTATTCATGTAAAGAATGTCATTTATGTAGCATCCTGTTAAAGATTCCTTTAGAAGCCTTAGCTATCAATGTTTTAAGTAGATTTAGGACAGTAGGAATTATCTCATGGTAGTTTATATAACGAATAGAAACCATGTCAATTGTTAACATTAAATCTCAATATTTTATTGGTTTAGATGTTACACAAGACAAACAGTGGAATCAATGTCTTGCTTACTTGGAAGAATATTTGACAATGAAATAATATATTCATGTGTAATAAGAGAACTACTCAGAACCTTAACAATTCAATTGCATAATATTGAGTCGAAAGGATCAAAAATGAATCTAAAATGACACCAAAGGAAGATTTGTGAGAATTTAAACATTTTCATTAACATTTGTACTCTGCTAGCACCATGCACATTACATTTGAGTGACATTTAACTTCTTCAAAGTTAGATGAGCTCTAGTATTGGATTATCCAATGTGTCTGTTCTCTTATTTAATCTTCCATCACAATACTATGCCCATCTTAAGACAGGCACAGTTAAAAATGTTTAGTAAATCATCAAAGATTATTCAACTAGTGATGGAAAATCTCTGTCTTCTGATTATCAACCCATTCTCCTTTGTACCATATATCATAGAATGATATGGTCTATAGAATATAATGAAGAAGCAGCAGAGTGGGTTAAATTTGGAATCAGAAGGATATGCATTCTAATGTATATCTGATACTTATGAGCTGCATGACCCTGAACAAATCTTTTAATCTCCCTTTACCTCAATATCTTCATCTATAAAATAAAGATAACTCTCAGAGTAATCTCAAAAGGCTGTTCTAAAGTTTAAATAAGAGAATACAAGAAAAGTAATTTTAGGAGTAAAATATAATGTGGTCTATTAGTTTATGTCAGGCAAGGATGAATAACTTATTACCATGATAGGTAATTAAATCCATCTACAGTCATTCTTAAACATTGCCAACAGATTTGAATGTTCATTTTATCTAAATAATTACTGTGGGAGATTGAAGAGTTTCCTTTAATCTGGGAAACCACCAGATAATCCATGCCTGTGTAGCCTACCCCTAATTTATCAAATCACCATGAGTAAACTGGAGAGCCCGAAGGTAAGAAACCACATCCTGCCTGCAATTTCCAGTCATTATCAGAGCTCTACCGCAGAAAGTCCTGATTGCACTTGACAACATTAAAAAGGTATGTAGCAGAAATTCTCAAGTCAATCCATGTTCAAATCAGCCAGTGCTCAAGCCCAGAACCAGGGGCCCTACTCCTTCTATATGACCTCCAAACTTATCATTATTTGATTTCCAAGTTCTGTTCTTAAGCAATTCTTTTGGCTAACTTTGGGCAAATCAAGGCATCCTAATTTAAGGGGACAGAAATTCAGCAGTTGCTCAAGACTTATTTGGATCCTTTAGGGCAATCATACCTATTTCTTGAATAGTTGAAGAAATTCAATTAACATAGAAACTAAGGGATGTGAAGGTGAATTGGCAACTCAACAGTAAGAATTCCATGCCTTTCTATCTAACACCAGAACTTGAATTAAGGAGATATACCAGATTCTCATGTTCTCTCAGCTTTCTACCACTCCCTACAACATAAGTAGCAAAAGAAAGCATAATGAACAATAATCAGTTCCAAAGTTTAATCATTAAATTTAAGAAAGAAAAAAATAAACAAATCATGTCATAAGCATCCACATATAACATTTATTCTACAGCCTAACTCCGAAAATTAACTCTGCATGACCACATCAATCTTCTGAGATATACCTATATCACAGAAACTCAAACACTTATAAAATATCTAGGAACTTGTAAAGAGCGCCTTATTGAACATGACTGCCTTCAAGGCTAACTCCTTTAAGGAATAGAAAATATAAAGATATTTGCTTAACCATGTAAGGTTATGAAAAGTGACTCTAAAACTATACTACAATTGTTTAAACAATGTAAAATATGCAGAATGGAATCTGAATCTCAATAAAAGATAATAATAAAAAACACTCATTGTGTTGGCTGAGTTCATTATGTCAACTAACTCTATATGTTAGCAGTGAATTGAGTCTGTGGTGGGGAGCAGAGGTTCTAAAGATTTGTAATCAGATGTGCTCAATGATATTTTTTGTTACAAGTTGATCCTACAAATATTCTAGTGTCCAAATGTCTTCTGAAAAATATTCAAATTACTTTCTAAGATCATTGTGGGGAAAGTATGTAGATTTTTGGGGAAAATTAGTGTTAGTGGGGCACAGGGTTAACTCTTTTTCATAACGGAAGTAAAAATTAATAGAAAAAAATGGCAAAAACCACTGACAACTAGACTACTTGGAAAAAAATAATTACCGTGATGCTTTGTATCATGATATCCAGAAGAGAAACAAGGTTTTGTATGAAGCTTAATTTAATCCACTTCCAAGAACCATGTATTAAGCACCTACTATTTGCAAGGAGCTGTGATTGTCAGTGGAGATATAAAGAAAGAGTGAAAAATAATTCCTGCTGTCAAAGAACATATTTTTCTAAGCATAATACTTCATTTTAGGAAAATTCACAGTAAATATGATGTGATTCATAAAAAAAATCTTCTCTCCAGGACTTTTAAAATTCAAATGTAATTAAAAGCCACTTAGAGGCATATGCCTAATTCAATTATAGGGGAATCAAAGAAACGTATTTAAGAAATGAAAGCCAATTTAGCACCTCCAATTCATCCTCTCATAATATCATAATATGCTGCTGTTGCTGTGGCTGCTACTACTACTACTACAGCATCTGATAATCATAATCCAAACTAATAGTCATATAATATTTTACCTGATGCAGAATTAATCTTTTGGAGTCACACTTAGTGGTAAGATTAGAGCAGATAAAAATAAGAACCAAATTTAAAGGGCTAATCTCCATTATATAACAGAGATTCAAACATAGTTTATTCAGAAACTTGAGGGTATGAATAGACCAATATATCATAACGGAAATACTAAAATAAAATAATTTTAAGTGCTCCTGGATTCAGATTAAAAGAGAAAGAATGAAAACAAAAATTCCGAACTGTCATTTTCACTATCCAGAGTTCAACCTCAAATTCTTCAAAGTATCTCCCTGATTGGAGAGATATCATTTTGTTTTCTTTTAAGAACCCTTAACTTCTATCTTGGAATCAATATTGTGTATTGGTTCCAAGGCAGAATAGCAGCAAGGGCTAGGCAATGGAGGTTAAGTGACTTGCCTAGGGTCACACAGCGAGGAAGTGTCTGAGACAAAATTTGAACCCAGGACCTCCTATCTCTGGGCCTGACTCTCAATCCACTGAGCTACCTAGCTGCCCCCTAGAGACATCATTTTAAAGTCATATGTGGAGCTTCATTTGTAATTTTGAGAATCTGGCTCCCCTTTGATTTTAAAACATAGATTTTCTAGGCTAGATAAGGTTTCTGATGGAGAGCACCTTGATACATACAAAGCATTTCATTAAGGCTCAAGTCATTGATGGATTTTAGATCCACTCTAAAAATTTCAGAGAGATCCTTTTTTGTGAAAGACACAGATCTCAAATAAATAACTTGGACAAACGTGTTCTCTTTTTCTAGCTCAAATTTCAATTTACATTTCTATTCAATAAAGATGAATTACATGATTTTTGTCTGCATAGTACCATGCTGGGAATAATGCAGAGTTTCTATCCTCATTATACTAGCAATCTAGTAATAATAGTGCCAGAAATTTCCATGTTAAACCATACTTTTGATAGGATATATAACGTAGTGGTAGAAGATAGTATGACACATTAAGGAAATAAAAATAAATAAATATTATGTGTGCCAATTAGGTACAAGACATTGTGCTTAGTATCTTGGAGCTATTGTCAGATTTATGACTGGTTAGCTTTGTTATCTTAGACAAGTCCTCTTACCTCTTATTATTAGTTTCCTCATCAGAATAAATCTGAGAGACCAATTAGATGAACATTGTTCAACATCAATATTCTGTGATTTTATATGTGATAAATGTTATAGTTTCCAAAGGAGGGACTCAGGTTCATATACAAAATTATAACATTCATAAATATTTTAAGAGAACTTAAAAATTCCTGACATACTGGGTTTAGAGTAAATAATAATCTCTTAGATATAGGAGATGATGAAAAGCTTCAAAATTCAAAAGTTTAAGACATAAAATGAACACAAACTTATTTGATCAAAAATGTAAAATAAATGAAATATTTACAGTCTTGATGATTTTAAAGTTTTTAGGTTTTCAAATTATTATTATTTTGATTCTTGGGTCTGGGTATCTGTAATATCATTATTTCTTTCAATCTACTATGAAAATTGCTTAATATAGTTAAACATAAATTCTAAACAATGATGTAATTTAGTAGTAGAAGATATGTGGGGCTCATTGGAAATCAATATATAACATGATCTATTAGTTTGGAAAAAGGGATTCTTTTCTGTCAATCATGTTCTAATGCTTATGTTCATCCATTGCATTTTTGAAATGGATATATAGATATCAGGAATTTATTTTTTCAAATCCCACTTTTTAAACTAGTGAAACAAAATCAAAGAACTTAAATATTGATCTGGGTGGCATTATAGCCTAGTTTCAAATTACTACTTGGTTGGAGGATGAGGATATATGTGCTCCAGTCTTGGTTTTAGCAATGATTAGAATAACTATTATCCAGTTCTGTTTCTATCTACCTGCAAAAAAGGGCCTGATAGCACTGTTCCCTTTAGTAGTATCCTCATTGGACACAGAAGTCAATAGAGACATGAGGAAAGGTGAGTTACTTATGGATAGATGTGCTAGTAAAACCAAATGTTGTGTAAATCTGGAAAAACAGATTTTTCTGAAGATATCAGACCTAGTGAGAGAAAAAATATTAGCCCTCTTGCTTGGTCATGTTTCATATTATGACTAAAAACAGGTAATGCAAGGGCACACAGAATTAGAGGATATGCATGCAATATTTGCTGTTATTTTTAACATGTGAAAAAAGATTGTGGGTAATTGAGTATAAATTAAGACTGGAGAAATAGCTCCATTTTAATTGCTTCTGAATAGCTCTGTTGACTCTTGGCTAGATATATGTATATAATATTAAGAAAGAATTCAAAAGACTACTCACTTTTATCCTAAATCAATTATTCAACAGGAAGTCATTTGTCACACACTTAATAGGAAGAATAGGCAACAAGGAATGAGTCCTTTTGGGAAAAATGACTTTAGTCTTCATCTTCTCGATTTTCTGATTCTGTGTTATTCACAGTAACCTAGTCTCATATTGTCCTTAGTGCTTAGGTATAAATAATTGCCATTATGCTCAATGTATAATATATTTTTAAATTGGATTAGTGTAAGAATCCTACTAAGTTTGAATTATATTTTTTATCAGATATTATACTCAATAATGCAGGTTGGGAAGTATTCTTCATTTTACATGAGGGAAAGCTCCTTATGTGTCAAAATAAAATGCAGGTCCCAAGACATCTAATTTTGCTTCTCTTTGACATATTACTATTTTTCCCTCTCTCCCCTATGCAGAAGCCTTACTGATTATGCATAATTCCTCATTCTCTGCATCCGAGATGCACAGAAAAAAATCAAATTTTTCATTAAAAACACCTACCCACACAGTACCAGCTGTCATTGTATCATATTTGTTGCCTAATTTAAAGACGGAAGTTTCATTTAATGTGTTCTTCATTTAATTGTATTTCATACCTTTTAAAGCAATATCAGGTTTTAATGAACCACTTTCTAGAGAATAACTGTCCTTTATATCTTTTTCTATTAATGCATGACAATTACATTTTTTTACTACAACCATTCCATTATATCTATCATTTCCTTCTTTTATTCATATGAGGATCCAACTTTCCTCCAAGAAGGAAAGATTGAGGATGTAAATATGACTTATTAAGTCTAATATTACAGCCATGGAAATTTACTGGCAAAGCTCATTTGTGGC
Source organism: Gracilinanus agilis (assembly GCF_016433145.1). Taxonomy (NCBI): domain Eukaryota; kingdom Metazoa; phylum Chordata; class Mammalia; order Didelphimorphia; family Didelphidae; genus Gracilinanus; species Gracilinanus agilis. Next base: position 100,809,738 of record NC_058131.1, read on the forward strand.
ATATGTCTTGGAAGACATACTCCTGATAAAATTTTGTAAGTGATCATGACTTATCAATAATTATCTGGATGTATTTAGGATGAAATGATCCTAGGTTTGGCTTCCATTAGTTCTTAAGTCTACTAAGATTTCAAGGAGTTCAACTAGACTACCTCCCAAATGTTTTTGAAGTCAAAAAAGAGTAAACATTTACACATTTTAAAGCAAGAAATTCTGAAAATAAGTGCCAGGTGAAAAAGAGTTGCCAATCCTAATAATTTTTATGTTGGCTATTTCTTCCCACAAGAGTCAGCAAAAAACAGGTGTTACATAATGAAACATTCACAAAGTTTCTGTCTATATAACTCACACAATTAGATGGCATATATCAGTCACCTTTTTCATTTCACTTATAAATTACATTAACCCATTTGCTGATTTCCCTAATTAAGGCTATAAAATATCTATTTTAAACACCATGTTCTTTCTCTTCTATTTAGTTTTTAATAACTCTTATGCTGTCTTTTCCTCATTTAAAAATATTTCATATGTAATTTGGGGATATTATGCTACTGGGCCACTCAAAGAGCTATAATTTTGTCACAATCATGCAAAGTCACACACCAGAATTACACTGAAGAGTAAAAATAAGATGGAAAGAAAATAAATCTAGTTTTCAACAAGTTAGAATAATTTTCAAACTGCCTCAAGCCCCAGTAACAACATATAGTCTACTAATACCTTCATTTCTTAGTTGTTTTAACCAAAGGGGAATATCCTCATAAACATGGCATTCCCACATTTTTCATCTATTCTTAATATATAAACATTTAATAATTTTCCATGTTTAATAAGCTCATTTTTCTCATGGTTTACTTCTCATTTTGTCTATCATAATTTGGGAAATAAACATTCAATTTCCCAGCATTTTCAGAAAGCACATGGCCTATCTTGTTCTACTTTAAGGAACCTTATCAGACACCATGCTTTCTTTTTGTTTAGCAGATGATGGATTTCTTCATAGCCATGAGAACAAGGGGACATCTCCAGATTACTACTGCTTTAATTAACAAAAACAATTATCAAATGTTTCTCTTCCTTTTCTTTTTTTTTCTTTCAAACTCTTTTCTGTCTTCTCTACTCCTTCTAGGAATAGCCTTCCCACAACTGTCTCCTTTTTGGCTTTTTAATCAAGAATATTCACATAGATGTGTCAGTCTTGGTCATGGTGAAACTTCCAATTCCACCTCCACACTGACTCCAATATCCAACATATGCATACCTAATCTCTTTCAGATATCTTTTTATTTTATTTTATTTTTTAATTTGGCTTCATGAATAGTACCTATGAGTTATCAGGACTAGTTGAAGTGAATCAGTGAGGGTGAAGTCTAAAGTTGAGTAGATGGGCCACATTCAAATGAATAATTTTGCCAGATTCATGAATACTGAGAGGACTAGTTTAGAGATAAATGTAATACCCTCATCCAAATGGCAAAAAGTTAGTTATGCTCCATAATTAACTAGGAGTGAACAAAGAAAGAGGGAAATTCCTGCTTGGAAATGAAATCAGGGATTGTGACTACTGGAAGAATTAGAGGATACCAAGGAGAAACCATGTATCATACAAAGATTGAGAGGCAGTAAGTGATAGGACTTCATCTTGGAGAAAGACACACATTTTCCAGAATAATAAAAATCCCATGCAAGCTTACCCATCATGCCCACCATTCCCTCTCTTTGCCCCCTCTGAAGAGGTGGGCGTTGGGGTCTCTTACCTTGGCTGCAGTCCTTGCCTCGGAAGCCAGTTCGGGAGCAGTCACACACAGCTTTGTCATCCACCACGGAGCAGACCCCTCCATTGAGGCACACGCCTCCCTCGCCCTCCTCCCCAACCTCACACGGGCTCCCCCCACCACTGCTGGGAGGCTCATCCTCCAGTTTCACCTCGCCACTTTCCACTGGCAAGGCCTGGGATGAGTTCACCCGCACGTCACGAATCCATCCTTTGAAGGGTTCGCGCTCCCTCACAGAGGCCAATGTCAACTTGAGAGCTGCCGCCCGTAGTTCTGGAGGGAGACCACCCACAAAGAGGCCACTGAATACTGTCATATCACGTCTCTTAGATTTGACCTCCACCCACTTGGTCTCTGTTTGGTCAATGAGCAAAGTAGTGTTTCGGAATTGACGGCGAATCCGCACAGTGTGCCAAGTGCCATCATTGACAGGTGTATCAGACAAGAGGATTGCAGGCTCAGCACAGAAGATTGAAAAGCTGAGCTGCAGCCGGCCACCTCTGGTAAGTATCAGCTCCAAGAAGTCACAGAAACCCTCATCATCAAAGTAAAGAACTAAGCCCCGGGCACTTCTGGTCTTCAGTTGGAAACTCATCTCACTCTCACAGCAGGCATTCCACTTGGGGAATCGTGTCCACTGGCCATCAGCCCCGGGGAACTCCAGCCCACTGCCCAGCTCTGCCCAGCACCCCAGAAGCAGGAGTGAGAGGCATACAAGGAAGCAGCCCCCACGCTGGAGTAGCGCCGTCCCCATGCTCGGGGCTGGGGTGCGGCGCGAAGACACAGAGGTGGACAGGTTCAAAATCTTCCTGGACACCCTAAGGTGGAATTAGGGGAGAGGGTCAGGGAACAAAAAGGGGTAGAAATAAGAAGGAATAGGGTTGGGGTAGTAATGCTCCCCTGCCTGATAACCTATTTTTCCTTCTTTTTCCAAAAGCCCCTCACCCCAAAGGAAAATGTTGGCCCGATTGGTAGAGTAGCCACAGAACTTCTAGGCCAAAGTTTAAATACACTTTGATGAAATATGCTCAAAACTTTATCAAGAGCAAAGCAAAAAAAAATTACTGATCACTTGGGTAGAAGTTATGAGCTGTTGGTTCAGTGAATGAATTAGCAGATGATCATATTCCCAAATGCAACAATCTTTCAGATTCTTCTGGTGGTGGAGACAGGACAGATGAGTGGTAAAAACAAAACCAAATAGAACACCAAACTTCTCAGATGCTTGACAATCTAATACTAATATTTCCACATGCCTGTATATCTTCACATGTTACCCACAAGCTGGATAGTCCCCAATGAGGGGAAGAGAGGTCCTTATCTTCTTTACAACATCAATTATCAATTCCAAAATTGCCTGCTGGTAGAGGTGGTTCTGTCAGATCACAAAGCATTGGTCCCACTGCAGCCAGGGAAGAATATTAGCCTTCTTGCTCATGACTTACCAAGCTATTTTTTAATCCCCCTTTTTCTTCCCCCCAACAGTGGGGTTGAAACCCAAAAGTTGTCAAATAGGAGAGCTCCTTTAATTATACAACTCAACAGCTCCTCTTCTTTTCTCTCCTTCCATGCAAGGCCAAGCTCAACTTGGGTGCATATTGGTTTGTTGTTGTTTTGCTCTGTTTTTTTTTTTTTAGTGACCCAGAAATCTGTAAAAAAATAAAAAAAATTAATTCTAAAGCTATTTAGCAAGTCCCCCAGATGAATCTCTGCTGTTTTGCCAATTACTGGGGGCAAACTATTCTTTAAAGTAGTATATCAGGAATATGGTAAATGTTGAAGTTATTTCATCTAGTATAGTTCTAAAGCCTAGCATAACTACATAAAATTTCTGAATACAAAATTACTTCTTTCAATATTTAACTAGACACAATTTTAATTGATTAAAGACAGAGATCTTATTGTTGTTATCTTCTTTAATTTTTAAGGAAGTTTTCTTTTAAAAAATCTGAAAGGGAGAAAACTAAGCCCTGCTTATTCTTTTTCAAAATGATATTTCCCTCCAGAAATATATCTTCCCCTTCATTATTGCCTCTTACCTGAGTAAAGCAGCATAAACATCTTCTAACCAGACCACACTAAGTATGAATAGATTTGGGGACATAAAAATGTAGATTAAACAGCCAGTAGGAAACTGCTGACTTTTATTTATACTGAATTTCTAACATTTAATTTTCACAAGCAGAGATGGTGTAACAAGGGCTTCTTAGAAGATGCTTTAAAATTTTCAAAGGATCTTTAGTTACATTTTAAAATCAGTATTGCCAAAATACTCTGTAAGAGTTAAAATCCCATTGGAACTTGAAATGTTAAAAAAATAG